>NW_015731489.1:0-329 GCF_001515625.1 Sinocyclocheilus rhinocerous
ATGACAGGAACAGGCAGACGAGCTGAAAACATGAGAGAATAAACAGAAACCTGGATGAATCTAATCAACAATCTTATTTTTAGTTCAGTGTTTTAAGTCACTATTTAGTGTGTCTGTCGTCACAAACTATAAAATTAAAATTTTCAGTTTGTAAATAATAAAATAAGAATATGAGAAGGACAGGACAAAAGATCTCTGCTCACCATAGACCGAAACACTGAAATTTTTTTATGACCGTTTCGCTCCACTAATCTCTAGTTCATAGAGTCCAGTATGTTCAGTTCTGATGTTTGTGATGGTCAGAGATCCAGTTTGATCGTCCAGCTTCA
>NW_015731490.1:0-329 GCF_001515625.1 Sinocyclocheilus rhinocerous
TATACAGTGCAGAACCAAGCCAACCAAAAGGGATTCAGGATTTGTGGATGACAATCTTTAGGTATTGGTTTGTTTTAGTTGTCTGTGATCCAACCTTTGCTAGGGAGCAGCTGATATACAGCAGGAGACAGATAAAGATGCTTGGTTCCTAATTGCACAGCCTGTGACCAGTAAATAGGATGTGAGATTTGCTGGCATGCAGATCACTCAGGAAGGTTACTGAAGACCACAAGGTCATTTAAACTGTAGGCAGTGTACTGATAGAATACTGACTCTGCGTTACACTGCACTCTTAAAAATAAAGGTTCCAAAAGGGTGTTTTTGCAGTG
>NW_015731491.1:0-329 GCF_001515625.1 Sinocyclocheilus rhinocerous
AGTCATTTATGAACACCTTTATAAACCCTTTACAAAGGGAACCTTGTAATGTGTTACCAATGTTTTTAACCCTCTGGTGTTGTTCGGTCATTTTATACCGAAAAAAAAAATGTTTTGAAATTTAAAAAACCGCTACTTCATCAGAATGGTACGAAACTCGATGACTTTTATGGCAGTCACTATGTGGCCACAAAAAAAAATATCGTGGACTTGATTCGCAAAAGCTAAATGGTCGATAAAAAAAATAAATAGTCACACCTGTGTTGACCACCATTGGAAATGCAAAAAATATGAAAATACAGACAATGTTTTGTGTGTACAATCTAACA
>NW_015731492.1:0-329 GCF_001515625.1 Sinocyclocheilus rhinocerous
AGGTCCAGTAAATGGAACACTAGCCTTTTTAACCGAGCTTCAAGATCAGTGCTGGAAGTGTCAAGAAGTTTCTTTGTACTTTCATGAGGTATACCCTAAAAAAAAAGCTTTTTGAAAGAACAGTTGACATACTGCACATATAATTTTGTTTATGTTTATTTTAAACTTATGTCTTGACACTGTTTAAATCACTTTCAGTATTTTGAATTTAATGTTACAGTGTTAACAATTTAAAATATTACCTCCATGAGTACACTTTTTGGTCCCTTTTCAGTCATTTTTTTGATCTCCATAAATATATCCTTCATTGTGGGTCCCTCTGGCTCCCT
>NW_015731493.1:0-329 GCF_001515625.1 Sinocyclocheilus rhinocerous
ATTTGCTGAAGCAACCATGCCATTTTAGCTTGCTTCTACAAGTCACATGCCTTGTGTTTCATGAGACTCTTATCGCAAATGCAACGCTATACCAGGTGACCTACCAAACAATTTCACCAAGCCAGAAAACCACACATATGAGGCTGGTTAAGTGATGAAATGCCAAAACGTATCATATGTAAGAAACCATGTGAAAATCAGTCTTTAAGAATGGATAATCTGCGTTTGGTCCAATTCTCGCTAATAACATATCATTAACTACGACTTGTGCCTCAATAAACTCATAATTTGCTGCTTCTTAATAGTTAGTAAGGTAGTTGTTAAGTTTA
>NW_015731494.1:0-329 GCF_001515625.1 Sinocyclocheilus rhinocerous
TGTCACATTTATTACATACTTCACCTTTAACCATCATGTGCCCCCCAAACAAAGACTCTTAAGTTGCTGTGGTTTACACGTTGTGCCAACCTGACCGCATTTCTTTTCGGTGTCTTGCGATTATGGATATACTAAATCAATTTGTTATGCGTGATCTACACATGCATGTATTGTACGTCTCTCCATGTTTAACAGCAATGTCCTGTTATGGCTCCAAGTTCTGCTTTATTTTCTATATCAAAAACAGCAACAATGTCAGCAACAACACAACAGTGGAGACACACAGGCTGTGTACGGAATGGAGTACTAACGTACTGTATACTATTATT
>NW_015731495.1:0-329 GCF_001515625.1 Sinocyclocheilus rhinocerous
AGGGAGATTAAATGTAGACATACAAAAGCATTTTGACTTGTACTCGAATGGATCTTACAGGGTGCGCACACAATCACAAATACACCATGAAATCTCTTCATCAAAAAACAGACCACAATAACCAGCAAGCACACATGCATGGATAAACACATCCTCAGATCCAGGGTCTACATGTAAAAAAAAATATTTATTGTATCTTTCCACAACTCGTGAGTTCAATAAGCAAAGTCCATATTAGTGATTGCAGCGGCTTCTTTCCATTCCCACACCCACATGACAATAGTCTGACTAAATTGATTGCATTGTAAACAAGTGAACTTAATGAAAAA
>NW_015731496.1:0-329 GCF_001515625.1 Sinocyclocheilus rhinocerous
CTTCAGTCAATGAACAATATCTCTATTTCCAGTTGGCCATCCATTGTTTAATATTAATTTGCCTACAAAACTGTTTGTTGATGTGAAATCTAAATGTTAATTATCTCACTCTCTGTGCTCTGAAATGTTTGATTAATTCAGCAGCAAAGAAAGCCTCACTTGTCTCAAAGACAAACGTCTGCACAGGTCTTCAAACCCTACTGAATCTAAAATGAGTAAATATCCATGAACTAGATGTTCTGGCCCCTCGGTCTAATCCGAAACCTCTGATCACGCTCCTTTGGCCCCAACAATTACCCCGGGCCGGCGGGAACAGAGCGGGTCAGAGC
>NW_015731497.1:0-329 GCF_001515625.1 Sinocyclocheilus rhinocerous
AGGTCTATGAAGGTTCGAGCTCCCATCACTGTTAATGAGATCACACTTGATCTGAATGAAGAACAACAGTTGGAGAGGAATCTGTCCAGAGTCCTGAGCAGCTTGGCCATCCTTCTGAGACTCTGGACTGTCCAGTGTTTGAACTTGACTCAATACAAGATTCAGTCTGTTTCTGTGTCTGTCCTACTGTGTCATCAGTGCCCACTGACTGTCAGGTCTAACTGTAGGACACATTTCAGAAGTGTTTGACTTAATATACATCATTGCATAAAGCATAATTTTCTTTGTGTGTCTGTATGTAGACTGTCCAAAGTGACTCTCCAGAAGCT
>NW_015731498.1:0-329 GCF_001515625.1 Sinocyclocheilus rhinocerous
ATTGCTCACCCAAGTGGAAAAATATGCTGTTGCTGCCGGATTTTGGATTACCAATAAGAGCATTGTTTGATGCAAATCTCATCAAACCAAGTCCAAGCCTGAATAACCTCTGAGATCAGAGACTGGTATTTACAGGTCAAAAACAGTCAAAACATAGTTCTGCACACTGCACAAAATAAAATAAATTAATTAAAAACAAAACTCAAAAGTTAAAACTTGTGTATTTTAATTATGTGTCAATTTTCCGTCCAATTTAATCACATAAATCCAACGTAAAAGTTACAATTTTAAGCTTTACCATCATGTTCAGCTGACATGAATGAATTAAA
>NW_015731499.1:0-329 GCF_001515625.1 Sinocyclocheilus rhinocerous
CACCAGCAGTAACATGTGATAGCTCAGATCTGAAGTTTTTAAGTTGTACAAACTGAGTGCAGCTAGAAAGATATGATCTAAACCAAGACAGACAGGTGCCGTAAATCCTAGGGAGACCAGCCTGTTTAAGATGATGCTATGTGAGATTTTATGAAAGGCAGCACTCAGATCGAGCAAAATAAGTATAGTCAGCTGTCCAGAAACCACTGCCATAAGCAGATCATTAGTGATTTTAACAAGTGCAGTCTCCGTGCTATGAAGTGGATGGAAGCCAGATTGAAATGTTTCAAACAAACTGTTGTCTGAAAGGTAATGTGAAACCTGATCTG
>NW_015731500.1:0-329 GCF_001515625.1 Sinocyclocheilus rhinocerous
CACGCAACCGTAAATTTAACCCAGGAGCCCTTTTTAGCCAGCAAGCCTCTCTTTAAAACAGCATCAAAATCTACCAGTGAGAATGTCCTGAAATATGCATTCCACACACACACAGTGTCTCCTAGAGTAAATACTTTCCACAAGCCAGCAGCATCCTCCACCCACTGAGCACAGACCACCGACAGCAGACTAGAATAGAGTCACTGACAGATATATGCATATACGTACTGTTAATACTGTAAATATGGCTTACTAAAAAGACATAAATAAAGAGAAAGACAAAGGAGAGAGAGGCCATGGCCCTCTACTGGAATACTTCTGTCCTCACA
>NW_015731501.1:0-329 GCF_001515625.1 Sinocyclocheilus rhinocerous
CACTGACTCAAAAGGAAAAAGAGTTAAAATCATGGCACATATTTGTGTGATTAGATTTCAGTGGAGCAAGTGATTGTCTGAAAGGGAGTTTGACGTGAAGCTCATGTTTTTTTGAGCCTTGAAGATTAATAATGAACTCAAATTGAAAACATTTGTGTTTAATGCTGCCTCTAATAGTGTTTATTTGTCCTTAAACAGTGTTTCCCAGTGTTTTTGTGTCATGTACCGCCAAAAGCCCATAAGTAAGTACCCCTACTATACCGTAATTTTCATAATGTAATTTATTTTATATATATATATGTGTGTGTATGTATTGGTGTACACACACA
>NW_015731502.1:0-329 GCF_001515625.1 Sinocyclocheilus rhinocerous
GGTTTTATTGGTTTTGTCTCGTCGCGCCGGGACACACGGAAACACGGTATGGTAGGTGCGTAACATTTCCGTCACATACTTGAGGTATTCAGCCGTGCCAGAAGCTCCGCCCCTTCCTCCCAGACAGGAAGTCGCCTCAGGATCAGGAGTTTGCGGTGGTGTGTGTGCGTGAGCCGTGTGTGTTTGTGCGTCGTGGAGTGACGTGATGCAGTGCCGTCATGAGCTCAGCTTCTCGTCCACGCTGAGCTGCAGACTGCTGGAGTACCGCAACCTCACGTACCTGCCTGTCCTTCAGCCGGTCAGCCTGCGGGGACACGCCACACACACAC
>NW_015731503.1:0-329 GCF_001515625.1 Sinocyclocheilus rhinocerous
TCATTTTACTTATTGATTCTATTTTGATCAATTTCTCTTTTTATATGGAACTTGATAGATGCAAAACAAAATATCAGATTATTTAGAACAAATGGAGTTCAACTTCATTGCAAAAACTGAATGTTAATATGGCAACTTGTTTGGGAAGTGTTTCCTTTTGCATTTTCCCATTTCTTTGTGTTTCTTCACCAATCTTATGCATAAGTAATGTAAATCACTCATAGCTACACAAATAAGGCTAACGTGTCATAAACAATACAGCAAAATCGACACATTTCTATTGTCACAGTACATGCCGTCATTCTGAAAAAAAACAGATTACCAGGAAA
>NW_015731504.1:0-329 GCF_001515625.1 Sinocyclocheilus rhinocerous
CAATTTTGAAAAAGAAAGAACTGAAAGATGTAAACTCGCAACTGCAATTTTATAACTTGCAATTCTGAGGAAAAATGTAAACAAGTTGTGATATGTAGACTCAGAATTCTGAGAAAAAAGTCAGAATTGCAAGATGCAAACTCATAATTCTGAAAAAAAAAAAATCAGCATTGCAATAAGTAAATTCGCAACTATAAGTAAAAATGCCAACGTTGCAGAGATGGTAAAAGAACACATATGCTTCACTCAAGTAGAAGGACAGATACTCATGTTTAAAAAGACTATTTTTTTACTCAAGTTAAAGTAAAGAAGTATGGGCTCTGACATGT
>NW_015731505.1:0-329 GCF_001515625.1 Sinocyclocheilus rhinocerous
CTCTACAGATTTGTGTGGTAGGTTAACACACAACACAGAAAGTCACGATTTTATAGAATTCCCAAAAATCCAAATAATGCTGAACAGAGCAGCATTGCTTATTAATTATAAAACAAACCACAGGCTTGTTTTTTTAAAGCAACATGTCCTTTATAACAGTTGTCACTGTCAGTGACTGCTGACAAGGATGACTGTTTTGTCATTATTGTTTACTGTCAGAAACATGAATGTGGATACTAATAATCATTCATTTGAGCTGAAAGTCAAAGATAGCTGTGAACTCGGACATGAGTGCGTGTGAATGAGGAATTAAGGTTAAACAGCAGTAG
>NW_015731506.1:0-329 GCF_001515625.1 Sinocyclocheilus rhinocerous
AGATGTTAAAGAGATCTCACTTTTGATTTGTCTTTCCTCTGGGAATGATGATCAGAATTAGCTCTAACATCACAGAAATACTTTTACAGCACGGCAAAGATGCTGTAGGTTACAAAGACTGTA
This sequence comes from Sinocyclocheilus rhinocerous, assembly GCF_001515625.1. NCBI lineage: Eukaryota > Metazoa > Chordata > Actinopteri > Cypriniformes > Cyprinidae > Sinocyclocheilus > Sinocyclocheilus rhinocerous. The sequence goes on from NW_015731506.1 coordinate 124, forward strand.
AATAATCCAGAGTATTGCTTGAAAATTAAAGTCACACTTTCTGCATCACATCAGCCCTGGGAGAAGAGTTGCATTGTGGGAAGTGTAGTGTTTGTGTTTAGCTGAAGCCTCACAGCTCTTCCTGTGGCCGTGGTTGAACTTCCTGTTTGGTAAGTAACTGCTGCGGACATCTGATGTTTAACTGAAGCAAAAAGGCCTTCTAGTAA
>NW_015731507.1:0-329 GCF_001515625.1 Sinocyclocheilus rhinocerous
GCATTAGGGACTTAGTTGCTTCCCCAAGTAGAGGAGTTCAGGTACCTTGGGGTCTTGTTCATGAGTGAGGGTAGGCTGGAGCATGAGATTGACAGGCGGATCGTTGCGGCGATTTATGTTCCAATCCTCACCTATGAGCATCATGAGCTTTGGGTAATGACCAAAATAATGAGCTTGTGGGTACAAGACCAGATGGTGGATCAGCACCCAGAGACAACTAGGTGAGCCCTAGAGACAGATCCCTTGTGAAGACCTCGTCAACTAGACGGCCATCGGCACAAGATCACAGGAACCAGACAACTCCTCTGCACAATCTGACCTGTGCTGCA
>NW_015731508.1:0-329 GCF_001515625.1 Sinocyclocheilus rhinocerous
TTTTTTGGCATTTTCATTTCATTTTACCTGATAAAGTAAGTTAGCGTTCATGAGCGCAGCTCTGCTTTGTGTACAGCCATTACCGGGGAAACCGCTTTATTATCCGCTCCAAAAGCGCCTCCTGCTGGCAGAGAATTAATTTGCCTTTCTCACGTAGAGTTGTAAATGTGAAAGACGTTAATGTGCCTTCTAAAAATCTTAGCAATTCAGACAGTAGTATTTATTTGTTTTAAATTAATATAATTTATCCCCCGGTTTCATAGACAAAGGCCTAAGCTTACTCCCTGACTTAAATGTAATTCTGAGCTGTTTCAACTGAAAGAAACTGG
>NW_015731509.1:0-329 GCF_001515625.1 Sinocyclocheilus rhinocerous
CCAATAAAGATCTTTGCAGACACAAGGGCAGAAGAGAGATTAAGTCAGTATATTATAGTTTTGTTGTTGTTGTTTTTAGTTCAGAATTTATCATTTTATGTCAGAAATATTCAGCTATAGCCATTCCACCATTAAATCAAATGATCAGCTAATAGTAATTCAGTTAAATTTAGATTGTGGCATATTGTCAAAGTGTCTCTTGCCTTCAGAGTTGGGGAACAGCATTTGGCTTGTGGTGTTGTCTGATTCCGGCCTGAATACTCCATTGGTCTGGCCTCAATTAACCTTTCTGGGCTGCCCTCCACTGTCATGATGAACTACGGGCAAGG
>NW_015731510.1:0-329 GCF_001515625.1 Sinocyclocheilus rhinocerous
TGCTGCTTAATATTTTTGATATACTTTTTTTCAGGTTTCTTCAATGAACAGAAAGTTCATAAGAACAGCATTTACTTGAAATAGAATCTATTACATTACATTATACATGTGTTTAATGTCACTTTTGATAAATTGAATGCATCCTTGCTATTAATTTCTTTCAATAAAAAAATAGCATTGACCCTAAACTTTTGGATGAAAAGTAAAAGAAAAGTAGAAATGAGAATCACTGATCAAAAGCTAATCAAAGAAACTCTAATGTTTATGATCGTGACGAATCCACCATCTCGCTGTCCTGAATGAACCTGCTCTGGTGCAGAAGTACCTTA
>NW_015731511.1:0-329 GCF_001515625.1 Sinocyclocheilus rhinocerous
CCAAGATGCTCCAGGTATTGTGCTTTACTGACCATATGCAAATTTTAAATCTTAAAGGCAACACTCATTTTACTTCCAAATAACATTCAACCAGGAAATACAATACAGGGTGCAGCTTGTCAGTTGTGAATTGATTGAATGGTGCAGCTAACAGTGTGTTATTTCATTAGATTTTATATTTTGCACAGGAAATTAAATAATACATGATTTCATCCTGTAGATGCCTCTAATGTCCCAAATGGAAAGACATGTTACTCTTGTGATGGGAAGAGCTGCTCAAACATAGTGAGCTGTTCAGGGAGTGAAGACCGCTGCTTTAAAGCAACAGG
>NW_015731512.1:0-329 GCF_001515625.1 Sinocyclocheilus rhinocerous
ACCCAAGCTCAGCACTGACCTCAGGTTAGCCTTACCCACTCAGCAATGATTCACTGAGCATTAAGAGCTATTCAACAACTATGTCGTAAAGTTTACTGGTGGTGAGTGGAGAGTGTTGAGCCACTGGCCTCACACAGACAGATGCAGTGAATTTCAAGATAGTAGTATAGCCTTTAGTCAGATTAGATACCATATTTAATTTCACACAAATGAAAATTAGGTGGTAAAAAACTGAAGGAAAAAATTAATTATTCATTTTACAATGTATTCAGAAATCTTTTGTTACCTTTATTTCTATAGCGCTTTATACAATACAGATTGTTTCAAAG
>NW_015731513.1:0-328 GCF_001515625.1 Sinocyclocheilus rhinocerous
CTCTCTCTCTCTCTCTCTCTCTCTCTCTCTCAGTTGTTCCTTCTCTCTATGAAATACACAGTGTTTGCAGCAGGAGCTCCCTCTGTTTTCTAAATCTTCATTCAATGATAAACATGATTGAACGAGTCCCTAATGAGAAGGACTGCAATATAATCATAGCCAAGAGACAACAGACATCATTCATATTGGACTGTGTGTAACCTGCATATGTGACCACTGTGTGTCAGTATGATCTAATAATGACATTACAGCCCATAATGAGAGGATGAGCCTTTTTCAGTTACTTTGACATAAAACCAACATGCATATTCATTCATTCATTCATTCA
>NW_015731514.1:0-329 GCF_001515625.1 Sinocyclocheilus rhinocerous
CCACATTCGCCAGGTTCTATAATCTGGATGTCCCGGCCTTGCAGGGCCGGGTCCTTTCTGCTTAATGGGCTCAGTCTTTCCTGAGGGCAGAACAAGTCTCAGGCTTTGCCTACCTGCGCTCTTGGCCCTCGTGGAGTGCCGAAGCTCTATGTTTTATTCCTGGAACGTTTACTTATGGCTGGGCTGACCTCTATGAGTTTAACCCTAGTACCTCTTGCAGGGTTTCCCTGCAAAATCACTTGTTCTTCTGAGCCCCTTGTGGTGCTTAAGGCAAGTATAAGTCATTCCTCTAAGTATAGCACGGCGGGATTGTACTGGTTCCCCATAGC
>NW_015731515.1:0-329 GCF_001515625.1 Sinocyclocheilus rhinocerous
CAATTACGATATTATCGCAGACGATATATATCGCACACCCTGCACGACTGTCTTTTTGGCTAATTTGTGCAAAAACCTTTTGTTAAACTGTCAAAACTTCATTTTAACCACCAATGCAACTATGCAAGTATTTCACAAGTTCACACTTACATATAATGAACTAAGTAAAGGTTATGTGTATTTGGCGTGCTGTCCGGGGAGAGGGGTCCGAGCTCGGTAATTACTGCTACTGGTAGTGTGGGAATAGCTCAGTTTTTTAGCCCGGACTCAGAGCGCTCCCCCCTGAGTGCTCCTCCCCGTGCTGGGGTAGGAACGGGCTGAAGGTGAGG
>NW_015731516.1:0-329 GCF_001515625.1 Sinocyclocheilus rhinocerous
TGTTTGAATTTGGGCGCTTTGTGATTGGCAGCTCCGCCTACGACTCATCCCAATCTGCAGTCCATTGAGTACACCTGGCGCTGTTCAGACGCTCCTTTAAAGGAGATTACTAGCAGAGACAAAGGAGGCTTGGTATATGATGGTACATTGTTATATACTGTATGTGTACACATCAGACATGATGTTTATTTATGATTTGTAACATTTGTAATATTTGCATCGTTTTATATTAGTACTGTGTGTTTTTTCTCATGCATTTTTAAGGAAGCACTGACTTAGCCCTTGAATTCTCAGAGGAAAAACGCCCCCGTCAGTACTGCAAAGACAAG
>NW_015731517.1:0-329 GCF_001515625.1 Sinocyclocheilus rhinocerous
CTCCAAAATATAGACCTTTCAAAGTAAATTATAGTATATTTTTTTAACTGTGAAATAAACTTTTATGGTTTTCCAACCTGAGGGCTTGAGCAGTTGATCGTCACCTTAATTAGCCTTTCTCTAAGAGACTTACACAGATATAACAAGACCATAAAGTACTTCACTAAGTGTTTTGAAGTTGTATATTCAACTAATGACATCATTAATTTTTCAGATTTACAACCCTTCCTGAAATATTTGCGCTGACGCATATTACTTCCCTCAGTTTATTGTCTGGAGTAGTAAGTGGTGTGGATTTTTTTCAACAGATGTTGAATTTTGTGAGCCAA
>NW_015731518.1:0-329 GCF_001515625.1 Sinocyclocheilus rhinocerous
CTAGAGAAGCATATCTGGAGGGTAAACCAACTCCATGGTATGGCTAAAAGCAGCCTAATGTTCAGGGCTTGTTCTCCCTCCCAACTCGTTACATATTGACACTTGATCAGGATCCCTCTGCGTCACTTTTTAATGCTCAGGGTACCCACTTAGCGTCATTTTTCGACATGCATGGTACTTCAATGATTTCAGTTGTTTACCTTATGCGTCAAATCAGGACACATGATACACACAAATGTATAAAATATATTTAATAAAATAAGTATTAAAAAAAGTGTATAAATATTCATACTTTCATAGGTATTGGAGCACCTAACCCCACTCCTACC
>NW_015731519.1:0-329 GCF_001515625.1 Sinocyclocheilus rhinocerous
CTTTATATATTTTATAGTTTTACCCTTGATGTTTAACTTTAAAATTTGAAATTCCGTCATAAAAATGTTAATTATTGCATTTTAAAACTATGTTCTAATCAAAAGAGTAAAATAAGCATTAACTATTTAAATAATGTGCGAAAATTATTTTTACACAAATTACCACTGTCCTTCAGGCCTCATTTCCATCATGGCCAACAGTTATGTCACTAGTAGTTTTATCAGAAGTTTTATCAAAAGTTAGTGTACTTGGCAATCAAGGACAAAAGATGCAATGTGTGGTCAAACACAATAAATCATTTAGTAGAAATGTCCATGACAGTATTCTC
>NW_015731520.1:0-329 GCF_001515625.1 Sinocyclocheilus rhinocerous
ATTTTAAAATGTAATTTATTCCTGTAATGGCAAAGCTGAATTTTCGGCATCATTACTTCAGTCTTGAGTGTCACATGATTCTTCAGAGATCATTCTAATATGCTAATTTGCTGTTCAAGAAACATTTCTTATTATTATCAATGGTGAAAACAGATGAGCTGCTTAATTTTTTATAGAAAATCTGTTTTCAGGATTATTTGATGAACAGAAAGCTCAAAAGAACAGCATTTATTTGAAAAATAAATATTTTGTTACATTATAAATCAGGGCTGCACAATTAATCAAATTTCTAATTGCAATTACAATTATGGATGCCACAATTACGTAAT
>NW_015731521.1:0-329 GCF_001515625.1 Sinocyclocheilus rhinocerous
CCTTTCTAGAAGAGGGCTTTGCCTTTACAACTTGTGCTTTGGATACACCGGCAACAACAAAACTGGAGAACCTCACGCAGCCAATATATCTGAAATTGTCAATACCGATCTTCGGCCTTATATGTTTGAACCAGAGTTAGACATTGATGGAGAGACTCAATTCTCTTATTTTTACAGAAAAAATACACATTTTAAAACATCAATCACCTTACTGTACTAATTATTAGGCACATTGATATTCTGATCATATTTTTTTTCCAAGCACCTTTTACCAATTCAAAACAACATCAATCTTAATAACTACTATTAATTTTGTATTTGATCATTTA
>NW_015731522.1:0-329 GCF_001515625.1 Sinocyclocheilus rhinocerous
CCCCATATTGTTCCAAACATGTATTACCATCAACATTTAAAATATCTCCTTTTGTTTGACAGAAATAAAGTTATACAGGTTTGAAATGACATGAGGGTGAGTAAATTATTATTATTATCTGACATTGATTATGGCCAATGTTACAGCAAAATTTCCCAATTCCTTTGACAATTCCAGGTAAGATTAGGAGATATGTTAGGCTTAGTCTGGATGAGAAGATGGCAAAAATGAAATTTAGACCACTAGTGGAATAGATATTATTCCACTAGTCAATAGAAATAGAAGCAATAGAAAGTCAAACTATCAAATTACTATTGGACAAATTTATA
>NW_015731523.1:0-329 GCF_001515625.1 Sinocyclocheilus rhinocerous
CTCTGTTACCCATATACGATTATATTCCATGATGTATTTTATCAACATACGTTTTTTTATTATTATAGTAATAGAATTTACATTGTGATCAGAGGGATGTGGTGCATGAGTAAGCCATGTAATGCCAGAGTAATGCCACAACTTTCACATCGGTGTTCAGATCATCTTTTCTTCTGAAAAAATCTATGTAATGGTAATATTTACATCTGCTGAATGTAAGCTTTTTCCATATTTCAAGCTTGCCTGCTGCTTGTGTTCATGAGTTGTGAAAATTATGAAAATAAAGCTAGGAGTTATTGGTTTGTTTGGACTTCAAATCAATAAGGGTT
>NW_015731524.1:0-329 GCF_001515625.1 Sinocyclocheilus rhinocerous
GTGCGTGCAATTGAAGAGCATGTGCTACGAGCACAGTATGGTTTTCACTGACATGTGGCCTGACAGCATCTCATCTGATCACAGTTCACTGTTGTTCTGCTGAAGCTCTCATCACCTGGATCTTTTCCTCGCTGGTGCTGAGGTGAAGCTGGCGCGCGCGTCTGAAAGTCTCCCGTTTGATGTGATCATAAAGACGTTCTGCGTCTAAATAAACTCCATTCTTGTCAAGAAAAAGAGACGGAAGCAGCAGTTGTGTGTGAGGTGGCCAACACTAGCTCCGCCCCTGCGTTAAATATTTTTAATGCGTTAAACTGAAAAAATGTATCGCC
>NW_015731525.1:0-329 GCF_001515625.1 Sinocyclocheilus rhinocerous
AAGTAATGATTTTAAATATTTAAAATTATTAGGAGTTTCTGTTTTTACTTTTTTGGCCCCTTCACTACTATCTAAAGTGAAGGTGTTTCAGGAAACGTTGTTGCTTTGCGGGCAAAAATCTTAGCCAGAAAGTTGTTTATGCCGCACAAAGGCCTAATGATTTTAAATGTTACATTTAAAATTAGGCTTTTACGAGTGAAAGTGTATCAGTAAACATTACTTAGACGTCTTAACAAAATGCATTAAAATGCCTTAAGAAGTTACACGTCTTATAAAGTTTAAGTGCCCTCGAATCTCTTTCTGCAACTGTTTGTGGATAAACATTTGTG
>NW_015731526.1:0-329 GCF_001515625.1 Sinocyclocheilus rhinocerous
CTGAAAAATTTTGCCTCACATAATAACTTTGAAAAACTGAAAAAACAAAAAAAATAATAATAATAAAAAATAAAAAATAAAAAAAATCCTAATTCAATAGACTCCAAAAGACCACTTGTGAAAATGGCACCACTTAACAGTTTTTGAAAAAAAAAAAATTATAATAATAATAATTGACATTATCACCATAATTTGAGTTAACTGGAATGCTTAACTGGAAAATTCAAGAATGTCAGACTTTCTTAATATTTGGCATCCATACCTTTTGCTTTAATAACAGCAACTGAGCTGAAAACAAAACATTGAACAAAACCAGGTGATCAAGTTCT
>NW_015731527.1:0-329 GCF_001515625.1 Sinocyclocheilus rhinocerous
CTGAATGAGGTCGCCGAGACAACCCGTCTGCATCAACATTCTGTTTCCCACACCTGTACTGGAGTTTGAAATCGTAAGTAGAAAGCGCTGCTAACCACCTATAACCAGCTGCATCTAGCTTGGCAGTGGAAAGGACGTAGGTTAAGGGGTTACTATCTGTCACTACCGTGAAAGTACTGCCATAAAGGAAGTCATGGAACTTCTCCGTGACCGCCCACTTTAATGCTAGAAATTCTAGTTTATGGGCAGGGTACTTGGATTCGCTAGACGAAAGTCCCCGACTTGCATAAGCAATAACCCTTACTTGCCCATCCTGCTCTTGGTATAGG
>NW_015731528.1:0-329 GCF_001515625.1 Sinocyclocheilus rhinocerous
GAGCCGGCACGGCAGCGTGCAGGCCGACTTCCAGGCCTGGAAAACGAAGTTCTTGAACCGGCTGCAGGCCCTGGCCAAGGGTGAGAAGAAAGCCTGCTCTGGCAAGTGCAAGAGCGGCAGCTGCAAGAATAAGAAGAAACATAAGGAGGAGGCAGAGGACAGCCAGTCGCACACTGAGAAGAACAACTCTGAGGCAAGCCAGCCCTCCTCTCTGATGTCTTTGAACACATGTAGTCATGGTAACAGCTCTCGCTCTGCACATCCCGAGAGCAGATTGTTCCCCTGCAGTCTGTGCTGCACTCATGTAAATGGGATCTGAACAGCGGGGG
>NW_015731529.1:0-329 GCF_001515625.1 Sinocyclocheilus rhinocerous
CGCGATAGATACTTTAAGTAAAAAGTATCTGAGATTTGATAAGCGTACTGAGCCATAATGTGATTTCGATTTTAGTTCTTTTGACTGATCCGTCACCCCAAAAAATGCCACAAAACACAACGTTAGACGTTTACTTTTTTGTACATTATATATTTCGCTGCACAAAAGAAACTAACTCCTATTTCTTTGCATTTATTTCACAGCCTTCAATATAATCACGGTGACTTTTAACATCTGACAGGATCAATGCGTGCACACACCTCGCCAAATGACATTTTTCTCTTACAGACAATAGGTCTCATAAACAAATGAATTAGATTTCAAACAGC
>NW_015731530.1:0-329 GCF_001515625.1 Sinocyclocheilus rhinocerous
TAATGAGGAGAAATAAATATTTTAAATTATAGTGCAGCAAATTTGATAAAAGTAGCCTTCATTTTCTTTGTGGAAAATATGTTTTGTATCTGTGCTTTTCTATGGATTTTGCGACGAAATGCTGTTGACCGCTTTTGTGAGACTTACCCAGTTTTTATTTTTGCTAATTGCATTAAACATAAAAATGCCTCCAAATAAGATCAGAGATTTTTCCGTGCGAACCGCACTGAATTAGACCCGTGGCAGAACAATCCAGGCAGATGTGTGTCCACGTCCCAATTGAATCTCATCCCACACATTCCTGCAGCACGTCTAACCCAATATAACCC
>NW_015731531.1:0-329 GCF_001515625.1 Sinocyclocheilus rhinocerous
AGAAACAAACTCATCTACATCTTGCATGGCCTGAGGGTGAGTAAAGCAAATTTACTTTTTTGGATAAACTACTCCTTTAAGAAATTAAATAGGGAACATTTTGAGCAAATGGTTAAGTGTCTCAGGCAGCTAAAATAAAGTATTGCTCACAGATTCATGTGCTCATGTTTGATCAACTATAATAGATTTTCTACACCGAGGATGTTCATGAGAGAGTCAATTGGCTGTATGTGCTGTATCATATTTAAGCCAAGTGTTGTGCACTTCATAATTTTGAGCTCTGTTAAAATTAAAATTTTTCTGATTTTTTTTTTAATGTTTGCTTTAAA
>NW_015731532.1:0-329 GCF_001515625.1 Sinocyclocheilus rhinocerous
TATATTTATTTATATATGATGCATGATGTCTTGAATGCACATTCACATGCATGTTTGTGCGTGCAGTGAAATGCCTTCCTGGATGGAATCATCCAAAGGTGCACATGAATCTGAAGATCATTTCAACAGCTAACTTTACTTGATCTGCATCATCAGAACATATGTGACCAGGAAACCATGGCAACCATCTCAGGTGCTCTGGCAAGCTGGAAACAAGGCCAAAGGAATGTGTTTCACAAGCCCACATTAGTGTTAAATCATAAGCGGAGCTTGTGTAAGGCTGGGGCTCAGCCTTCCCCTGGCCACAGCGAGTTGGGGCAAAAATGCCA
>NW_015731533.1:0-329 GCF_001515625.1 Sinocyclocheilus rhinocerous
CCAATAAAGTTTTGACTTTATGATTGCATTTACGCCCGTATGTGAAGATAAATGAGTGGTGTTTTCATTTACAAATGAGACTACGTGAATTATTCATTTATAATACTAGTATTTATAATTATAGGGTTATTGTTAAATTCATCCTCTAAACTGCACTTCCTGTAAAAATTCCTGTCATATAGCATAATCAAAGCTTTATTGGCTTTATTAGCATTTACAGTATTTACAAAACTCTTCAGGGCTGTTTCCCAAAAGCATCTTAAGCCAGATGATGACAATGGTTATCAATCAATTTAGGCTTAAGATGCTTTTGGGAAACGCAGCCCTGA
>NW_015731534.1:0-329 GCF_001515625.1 Sinocyclocheilus rhinocerous
TATGAATTGTGAGAGGCAGCTAGCCTACTGCAACAATACATCATCCATAGTGCACGATCCGAGGAGCACTCATCCTGCCATTTTGGAGGGCGCAGAGGATGGTAGCATCATTTTTTATTACAATTTTCCTAATTGTTGTAGTTCTATATTCAGTTTGATCTGTCTCAGTACACTGAGCATAAACTTTTCCAAACATAACTTGTTTGTTTAGAAAGGTTTCCAATTAATTAACCAATAGGATAGTCTTAATAGCGGTGCAATATTTCAAGCTATACTTTTGTCAATGTATTTGTCTGAAAGTAGGTTTAATCTTCTCTTTTAAATGCCAG
>NW_015731535.1:0-329 GCF_001515625.1 Sinocyclocheilus rhinocerous
CTATAATCGTGATATGAAATTTTCATACCGTTACATCCCTAAAATAGAGGTGACTTGACTTGATAAAAACTACAAAAACAGATCAGAAAAGAGTTGCAGATGCTCTTATTCACAGCAACCTACATTACACTGTTTGTAAGTATAGGCCTTTTTGAAAAAAGTGATTTGCACAAAAGTACAATAATGGTTTATTTCCGTAACTTTGCAATTCATTTATGTCAGGTATCCTTTGTGTGAGTGTTGTGTTATCAGTCCTAATTTCTATAATTTTATCATGATTTACTCACCCCTGTATCATTCCAAACCTGTATGATTTTTTCTTCAGCAAA
>NW_015731536.1:0-329 GCF_001515625.1 Sinocyclocheilus rhinocerous
TATATTAACATTACATCAGTTAATGAAATTACGGTATTTAACTGTTACAGAATTTTTTTTACAGTGTACCTTCTATTGTTTTGATCAGTGGATTATAATTTTTCCATTCCAGTATCATGTGCACAAATGTTCACAGCACTTTTCTATACTGTCACTCATTCCTTCACAGACAGACGGGACTAAGAAGCACTTTCTGGCCAATTATTTCAGTATACAGCACTCTGGATGAACCAGCTAACTGTCACTCAAGTGGGCTGAACAGCAAAAGAGGGCAGTAAAACAGATTGAGTTATAAACAGACAGAAAGAAAGATAATGAGAGAGAAAGAC
>NW_015731537.1:0-329 GCF_001515625.1 Sinocyclocheilus rhinocerous
TATGACTTTCTTCATTGAACACAAATGTAGATTTGAAGAATTTTCGCTTTGTCTGTCCAAACAATGCAAATGGGTGAAAACATCCAAAAAAGTTCCATAAGCGCACAATCAGTTGTTTTTTCTTTTCTTTTTTGAAGATGGCAAAGGAAACGGTTAAGCACTTTCCTGACATTCCACAACATTTCAGTATCAATCCTTCTGGGGATCATATAAGCAACCTGAGAAGACAAATGGCAGAGGAAATACTCCTTGGAACAGGTTTATTGGCCATTAACAAATATACCCTTGTTGCTTAAAGATATATAAATCATTTTAAAAACTTTTTTTTT
>NW_015731538.1:0-329 GCF_001515625.1 Sinocyclocheilus rhinocerous
CGATCTCCTCAACTTTGTGACGGCTCGAGAGAAAAGAGAGAGATCTATGTCAGAATCAACAGATGAATACTGAAGGCATTAGAGCACTTCCTGTCCTAATCTGAATGTGATGCACTACAAAGAATCATAATGTTAGAGCTATAGATGTCATTATAGTTATTGCACCTAAATTTGGGCAGTAGGATTGGGTGGCATTGCTTCTTAATATTATATTTCTTGCTTATCTGTTTTATAGCCAATAATTATGTAAACGTTTACAAATGTTGTTAACAATTATTAACAAATCTTAAAGGGATAGTTCACCCCAAAATGAAAATTCTGTCATCATT
>NW_015731539.1:0-329 GCF_001515625.1 Sinocyclocheilus rhinocerous
TCACGATCTGCCTCGTGATTTTGACTCCCTTGTGGAGCTGGCACTCCGTGTGGAGGGGCGTCTTCAGCGTCACTGTCAGCAGGGGACTGCTCGACCCTCCTGGACATTGGACGAGGGGGCTCCCAGTTCAGTACTTACCTCCTCACCTCCTGTAGGTGACTCTGAGCCCATGCTGGTGGGGTGTCTTTGTCTCACAGCCAAGGAGACGCAGGATCGACTGCCTCTCCGTGTCTCAACTCCCCCAAGTTTCGTACCCTGCTCCCGTTTCTGTTCAGTACAAGGATACCATCCACTCCTGTTCTGCTCTTGTTGATTCAGGAGCTGAAGGC
>NW_015731540.1:0-329 GCF_001515625.1 Sinocyclocheilus rhinocerous
TATGATGAATGAATGGCTGAATGTATAAGGAATCATCAGATCACACAGTCTTGATACAATCAAGACAGACGCTACTGTAATTGGAAAACAGCTTATTGATATGTATTATCCAGTGTGCTTATAAATAATAAATAAATAGCACAGATGTGAATACTGAGCTATAGGATCCCTCACTGTACTTGATGGTCCTGATGAGCTAAAAGTGCAAATTAAGACCTCATCATCATCAGGCCTACTGTGTTGCTTTGATTATATGGGTTTTAAAATCTGGTGTCAATAGACTAAACAAATTTAGACAAATGATAAACAACAAATTTAGATGATAAATT
>NW_015731541.1:0-329 GCF_001515625.1 Sinocyclocheilus rhinocerous
TCAGCTGGCCTGGAGGTAAGCCACCACTGTCACATGTCCAAGAGCGTTCTTCATGGGCTCCTCCTCTCCGACCTTCCACACGGGAGGAAATTTACAGCAGGCTCTTTCTGTCTCGCTCTCTGCACTGCAGCCCACCAGTATGCAGAGAGCCAGTGTAAGGCTCAGTGCCTTCCACATGACTCCAAACAACAGACCCACTAACCTAAACAAAACCAAGATCAACAGTTTGTCTCACATCCATAAAAAAGGCGGCATTCAAATTTTAAAATGCTAATACAATTCCAACCTGACAATCAGCAACAAACATTTTTTATAAATATTTTTATGAA
>NW_015731542.1:0-329 GCF_001515625.1 Sinocyclocheilus rhinocerous
CCCTCTGGCTACCACCTGTGTGCACTCAACAATCACCACACCTGCCTGCCATCAGCCTCATTAATCCCTCGTCATAAGCCAGCACCACACACACTGTTGTCTGGTCTCAAGGTTACACGCTATCCATAGCTTCTCTTACTTACCTGCTGGATCCCGTTACTCCTGGTTCCTTTCCTGTTGGATTTGCTTGAATGGACTTCTGAGTTTTGTGTGGATTTACCTGCAAGTAGTGATGGGAAACCGAGGCTTTCTGAACCGTTTGAGGCGTTCATCAAATTGTGCCAAAAAACGGTTCATTACTCTAAGCTTTTTAACACCGTGCGCATTAG
>NW_015731543.1:0-329 GCF_001515625.1 Sinocyclocheilus rhinocerous
TCAGATTATCATCCAGCTTTACTGCACCTGAGGGTTCATTGTGTCAGAATGAAATGTAAAGTTGAGTAAATGTTGAACACAAAGGAGGAAAGAGAACAGAAGCAGACTGTCACAGCTTTATACAGCAATACCTGCTTTATTAATTACTTCAGTAATAGTGAATCATGTCAGTGTGAAAACCGGTTTGGTCAGACTGTAGGAAAACGCTGGTAAAATCAGTGCAGACTCCAGCATCACATGATCAATGTCTCCGTCTCTTCTGTGTTTTTACTTTCATCAGCAAGACGTCTCATTACTTTACACTTACTTTACTTTCAGTTCTTTACTAA
>NW_015731544.1:0-329 GCF_001515625.1 Sinocyclocheilus rhinocerous
AAACTTTTGTGTTCTCTCGCAAAGATATTTGCGTTCTCTCACAAAGATAATTGCATATGTTCACAAAACTTTTGCATCCTTTTGCAAAGATATTTGCATTCTCTCGTAAAAGTTGAGTTCAGACAAACACTTCCTGTTTACTGTACAGCTGGCAGTGGTTCATACAGCTCCGTACGTTCACAATGGAGCAGTTCATAGAGTTTTACTTGGACTCAAGTATAAAGAAACACAGTCCGTGCTTAGTTCAAGGCACGGTTTTGTACTAAAACAGTGACATTGGGGATCAAATTCAGTACACACCTTATTAATAAAGCATACTATTTACAGAC
>NW_015731545.1:0-329 GCF_001515625.1 Sinocyclocheilus rhinocerous
TCATGTCTTGTATACAGATGTGATGATAAACATGAAGCAGCTCTTATTCTGAACATAACATTTCTGATTGCATTATCTCAGACAACATGCCAATCGCAGTAAAATCTTTGTTACTAAAGATGGCCAGAACACTTACAGCAGTTACTCTCTAAACTAATTGCCTCAGTTGTTTCAAAGGCTAAATGAGGTTGGAAAAACTCTTAAATGTAATCTGATCTCTCTGAGCAACTCCAGACTTTTACATCTCTTCATCAATGTTCTTGATTTTTTTTTTCCTGCAGAGGAAAGAAAGTCATATGGGTTTGGAAAGACATGAGGGTGAGTAAATA
>NW_015731546.1:0-329 GCF_001515625.1 Sinocyclocheilus rhinocerous
TCCAAAAGTATTTAAAAATAATACATTTTCATGGCCAGTAATTTATTTATGTATATACGTATGTTTTCGGCACTATGCAGGCAATTTTGTGCACAGTACATGATTTTCACCCAAATGATTGAATGCATTTGTAAAAATGCACATTATAAATGCAAAAGATATGGCATCCAATAAGATCTGCTGGTATTTTAGCAGACTTACGAATGTTTTTACACAAAACTAGCTACTCATGAGCTTTATTTTCCACTCACTGAATTAAGCATGTAATGTTATGAGGTCATGTGACAATAATAAAACATATTGTTGCATACTGTTTTATGTAATGCACA
>NW_015731547.1:0-329 GCF_001515625.1 Sinocyclocheilus rhinocerous
TCCAAATATATTGTAAAGACAAATCACAACACACGTAGTATCTCTTGCCTAAGCCTAATGTACAGTGTTCTGGCACTCTCTGCGTCCTCTGGGGCACTGAGATGAAGTTCATCCATTATCAGACAACAAAGTTCAAAAACTGTGTCGTCACAAGGGTGCGTCGGTGTTACACACTCCTCTTGGCAGTTTTGAACATCAGCAGGGTCACACCGAAAGATATGATCTACTGACCCGTAAAGATGAGGAGCCATATACATTACGGCCGGTCGTCCATGCGGTGCAGTAATATTACGTTGTGTTCGTATGCAGTGTGCATTCCACATCTGAGC
>NW_015731548.1:0-329 GCF_001515625.1 Sinocyclocheilus rhinocerous
CTGTACGTAACAGCACAGCAGCAGTTTAATCAGTCAAATCACAAAAGTTGAGTAATATTAGCAAACGTAATTAGCGAACATCACTAATAATAAACAACACTGAACTACAAATAAACAGTATTTATTTAGCAAAAACTACATTCAAAGTGCAGTTCATGCATACATGCATTCATACACTGAAATTAAGTTTCTTGCAAAACGAACTCTAATGTAATCTAAAAATTTCACATTTAATTCAACGTGTTACTTGCCGTTTCTTTGTAATTATTTGTGAAATTTACTAGTACCGTATTGGCCCGAATATAAGACGACCCTGGTTATAAGACGAC
>NW_015731549.1:0-329 GCF_001515625.1 Sinocyclocheilus rhinocerous
TCCAGCTGACAAGGAGGTATTCAGCTCCTTTGCACATGCTCAAGTGTCTATCACCAATGAGATCTTCCAGTATTTGGGAGAGCCTGAAATATTTTTATTTTGCCCCACAGGTAAGATGGATAATATTATTAATATTATTATTAACTAACCATGCTGCTTTGTGTGATGCTGTTTAATGTATTGTTTCTATTTTATACCAGCTCATAATTATTTAATGTTTCCTTGTTCTCAGAGTATTGCGGAACATTTTGTTATCCAAATGTGTCACAGTCGCCTTACCTGCACACAATAGGTGAAAAGCTGCTTCCTGGTATTGAGGTGCTGTGGAC
>NW_015731550.1:0-329 GCF_001515625.1 Sinocyclocheilus rhinocerous
TTAAAGCAGGCAATATATTCTTAAATGCATAAAAACGTAAAAAATAAACTAGATTATTTATTTTGGAATTAGAAGTATTTAACTGGCAGATAATCAAGAATGATCTCATTTGGGGCAGCAACATCAAAAGCTATGGCATTTTTACTATCAGGCTACTGCAAAATGAAAAAATGTAGTTGAGTTACTAAATGTTTTTAATTAGATTTTTAAAAATAAACTACTGAAGTTATTTTAATAAATTATTCACCAACATTGACAGTTTTTTTTTAGTTAAACCTCAAATGACTTCTTGTTATGCATTGTTTTCACTCTACAAAAAAAAAAAAAAA
>NW_015731551.1:0-329 GCF_001515625.1 Sinocyclocheilus rhinocerous
TTAAAATGAATACGCTCCCTAAATTTTTATATTTGTTCCAAACTACACCTATTTACATTAAGAAGTCTTTTTTTTGCTCATTTAAATAAGATAATCTTTGCTTATTTTTGGAATAAGAACCCCCCTAGAATACATCTACATTTTCTGCAAAACCCTAAAGAACAGGGTGGGATGGCCCTCCCAAATTTTCAATTATATAATTGGGCTTGTAACATAGGAGCTTTGACTTACTGGCAAGGTTCACATTATGTAAATCACATACCGGACTGGATCCAGATAGAACCTTCAGCCTGCCTGCCTTCCTCGCTTTCAGCTCTCCTATTTCACCC
>NW_015731552.1:0-329 GCF_001515625.1 Sinocyclocheilus rhinocerous
AGCTAAAAAGACCCACAAAATGCTTGGAGTGTATTTTACACTTGGCAACTTTGAGCCATTTTACAGGTCATGCATTGACAACATTCAATTATTACTTTTGTGTTATGAGAGAGATTTTAATTATTTTGGTCAAACCAAGATTTTTTCTAAGTTGTTGGCAGATGTCAAAGAACTTGAAGAGCATGGAATTGTGACATCTTCAGGTGACATAGTACGTGCAACAATTGTGGCCATTATCGGTGATAATTTGGGCTCTCACTGCATCGGTGGTTACTCACAGAACTTCAGCACTGCCAAGTATTGCTGTACGTATTGCTTGGTAGAACGCA
>NW_015731553.1:0-329 GCF_001515625.1 Sinocyclocheilus rhinocerous
TATAGAAAAACAAGTTATGCTCAGAGTCCAGAGCCTCGATCATAAAATTATAACAGGCACCTTAGAGACCTGCACTATCGCGAGATCCAGCGCAGCACCTGATGGGCGGGGGGCCGGTAGACTCGTGTGTGCGAGATGCGGGAGAATAAGGGTGTTCTCACACTAGGCAATCTCAACTGTGCCCGAGCGCATTTGACCCCCAAAGCCCGGTTCCAGGGGCGTAGCCATCATTTCAGAAGTGAGGGGGACCGACTGAAGTAGTTTAAGTCTTTGCTTCTTTTAACTGTGATGATTTTGGCTCACATTTTAACAAAAACCCACCAATTCAC
>NW_015731554.1:0-329 GCF_001515625.1 Sinocyclocheilus rhinocerous
AAAACGTCGGGCAAAAAACTTAAAATGCCATGCCGTGTCATTTTATACTCAGATTTATTAGGATTTAACTTATCCTCCAGTGACGGGCAGTTAAACTGCCCATGCCACCAATAAAAGGCAAGACTGTGTATTAGAAACAGAATTTGATACATCTAAAATGGTCATATCTTAAGGAATGTAATTTATTATTGATGTTTTGAGAAGATGAAAACATACATTATACATGTAAACTATAAAATTTGGGGTCAGGAAAATTTTTAAATTTATTTTTTTAAAGTAATCTAATATGCTCACCAAGGCTGCATTTATTTGATCAAAATACAGTAAAA
>NW_015731555.1:0-329 GCF_001515625.1 Sinocyclocheilus rhinocerous
AAGCATAGAACATTCCTTCTTGATCTTACAGATGGCGATGGAGACGGAGAAGCACACACCTCAGCAATAGAATCCGCAGGTAAGTAATTACTGGAAATAACTTCATGAACAGACATAGGCGTACCAGGAATCTTCACAGGACAGCTCAGAGAGTCTTTCCTAGTTTAAGGCCAGATGCTGACTGAGGGTGAGGTGTGTGCTTAAATAGTGTGCTGATGACATCGATAATGAATGACAGGTGCAGGTAGTTAATATTCAGGTGACCGGGAGCGCAGAGTTGTGGAGGTGAGAGAGCCTGGCCGATCTGACCCACACAAAGGGCCTCGTTT
>NW_015731556.1:0-329 GCF_001515625.1 Sinocyclocheilus rhinocerous
TTAAAGTTGGAAAGTGTTTACAATGTTTCTAGTAAATGCATTGACGAGCTGGTGGAAGAGCTTAATTTCATTTGCAAATCTTCTGCTCCCGTTTTCCAACAAGTTGTTCATAGAAGTTTAGAAAAGCACAGCTGTGTTGTTGAGGAGGACGTAGTTGCAGAATTGGTGGAGGAACTGTGCAAGTCACATCCTTTAAGCAATGCACTAGGAGGAAATGGGCCCTTTGGTTCTTCTTTTAAGAGAAAAAAATATTTCAAGGAACATTTTGATATCATAGAGCCTGTGGAATACATCCTTGATGCCCAAGAAAAGCTCAGCTTTCAATATGT
>NW_015731557.1:0-328 GCF_001515625.1 Sinocyclocheilus rhinocerous
AATAATGTTCTTTTTAGCAGCATCATATGACCCCTTTAAACCAAAGGTTTTGGTTAGTATGGCTGTATGAGGCCGGAATAATCATACAGTGTAAGAAAAGTGTCTGAAGTGTCACTGACAGTGTTGCCAAGTCTGTCATTTTCCCGCGGGTTGAAGCGACCCCAATAACAAGATATTTAGCCCCTGCCAAAAAACGTGAATTTTACCCCCCGGAACGCGACACGATTGGGCTAGTTTTGAGTAGCAATAGGGTGGGTTTTGATGTGAAAACCTGGCAACCCTGGTCTCAGAGTCAAGTCAAGTCAAGTCACCTTTATTTATATAGCGC
>NW_015731558.1:0-329 GCF_001515625.1 Sinocyclocheilus rhinocerous
TTATTTTATTTTTTAATTATTTTTAATAAAAAAAATATTTATATAATAATACAAATATTATAAAAAATAAACTTAAAAAAACAACAACTAAAACTAAGTAAAATAAATTAAAATGAATACATACTATAAAGACATAAAAAAACTAAGAAAAATACAACACAACAAAACTAAAACTTTAAAATGAAAGTGAAAACAGAAAATCTAAAAATAAGATCTAATAATAAATAAACAATAATAAATAAAGCACAATATTAAATTATCTTTATTATAACAGTTATATATTAATTACTACATTACTAATAATTAATAATTAATTAAAAAAGAATATC
>NW_015731559.1:0-329 GCF_001515625.1 Sinocyclocheilus rhinocerous
AATAATAATAATATTAGTATTGTTGTTGTTTACTCGGAAAAATAAATGT
The DNA here is from genome assembly GCF_001515625.1 of Sinocyclocheilus rhinocerous. Lineage (NCBI taxonomy): Eukaryota > Metazoa > Chordata > Actinopteri > Cypriniformes > Cyprinidae > Sinocyclocheilus > Sinocyclocheilus rhinocerous. The sequence goes on from NW_015731559.1 coordinate 50, forward strand.
CTCATGCAAGTTACAGCAACATATTTTTAATAATAATAATAATAATAATAATAGATGAATCACGATTAATCTCATCCAAAATAAAAGCTTCTGTTTGCATAATATATGTGTGTGTGTTCTGTGCATATTTATTATATACATACATATTATATAAATACACACACATACATCATATATTTAGAAAATATTTACATATATATATATTTACAGTCATATAATATATAAATGTACCATATTTTCTTAAATATATACATGCATGTGTGTGTGTGTGTGTGTGTGT
>NW_015731560.1:0-329 GCF_001515625.1 Sinocyclocheilus rhinocerous
TTAGTATCCGTCTGGGAAATCACCCATTAGTGAGATGTGATTTGAATACCTTGACACTGAAGGAATTTAGACATGATTAGTTGTATGGGCTTCTTGAAAATGACATTAATTATTCTTCGTATTTTGTAAGTGATTAATCATTGTGTTTATGGTTAAATTCATATGAGTGGCGCTGCAAGTGGGCAGGTTTCAACCTAATGTAATGAGTTTACTATCTAATTTGAGCTTGTGTATTTTTAGAATATAATTTTGCGGAGTAAGATACCATGATGTGATGGAATTACTCTTTGGAACATTTTGTAAATATGTAAGAGGAAAAAAGTAAAACA
>NW_015731561.1:0-329 GCF_001515625.1 Sinocyclocheilus rhinocerous
TTCAGTTATTTATATTTCAGTCCCGCGCACTGAACAGATCAACAGTGAAGTGAAAGTTTATAACGCTTCTTCCAGGTGTTGCTGAGGGCATTGCTGTCCCTCATTGGCTGCTGATGAAATTACACTTTCGTTTCCCAACCGTATATTTCATCCATATAATGAAAAACATTGTCAACAACATCTTCTTTAAACGCTCTTTGACATACCTCAGGGGAAAAATCTTTATTTGCTAAAAAGATAAACAGATGATCGGATTGATTTATTGTAGAATGAGATCGTTACCATAAAATATGAGACCAGCACTGCGTTTCCCAAAAGCCACTATGGTC
>NW_015731562.1:0-329 GCF_001515625.1 Sinocyclocheilus rhinocerous
TTCCAGCATTAGTGCTTTCAGAGAACAGACAGGAAGAGATACCATACAGCACTTCCAGCCACAATCTACATCTCCTGACAATCAGCGAAACATCGCACATCCTGATGAAGATCTTGAGACGCCTCGGGAGAGGCATTTCACGTAATATATGAAAATCTGGTGAGTTATGGTGGATGGTTGTGGTTTTTAATGTAACGTAATGTCATTGTCTTCATGACGAGGGACGTACCTGGGTTTTTTTCATGATCTGAACAAAGAACATGTGGTTTTTTATTGGGTAGATAATGATGAGGACATCTCCGAAGTCGGTGGGAATGATTCCTCGTCTG
>NW_015731563.1:0-329 GCF_001515625.1 Sinocyclocheilus rhinocerous
AAAAAAAGGTAGTAGCACACATGAAATCCATTATTCTATGAACAGAAATAGACCTGAAGAGAAGGTGATTTATTGGAAACACATTTCATTCAAGTTCATTCAAGTAACATTCAAGTAAAAATGTAATATTGGTGAAATACACTTTATTTAAAAATATAATCATCAACACAAAATACAGTGCAATGGTTGTTATCTTAGCTCCTTTTCACAAACTGTGATGATTTGTTTCACAATCAGTAACACTGTAAACATCAATAAACAAAAAAGGTTTTTAAATACACATTTTTAAAAATCCATAGTACACACTGTTTTATGAGCTTATCTAATGC
>NW_015731564.1:0-329 GCF_001515625.1 Sinocyclocheilus rhinocerous
TAGGTTTTTACAGAATATTTATGAAAAACCAAAGTTTATGTAAAACCATGTCTAATCTGACCATTTTTCCAGTCAGTACAATGTCTCACATATGTACAATACAACGTTTTTTCAAACATTTTGCTTTTAATACGTTGTCATACATACCTGTATCATTAACTGAGAAAGAAGTTAAGTTCAGGGCATTGACATTTTTATCGTCACTCAGTAATTCTTCTGCAATTTGGAGTTCTGATGGGACATTCTGTGTAGAGTTGAAAGCGAGTTCTGATCTGGTAATGACCGATCCCTTGCTGAAATACATTTTTTAGAAATACTGTCATATTGGA
>NW_015731565.1:0-329 GCF_001515625.1 Sinocyclocheilus rhinocerous
CACACACACACGCCTGCTGTCGTCACGAGAGCTCAAAGCCTGCCCTCATTTCAGTTTCAACTCCCAGCAACTTTTGCATCAGGTTTGCTTCTTGTAAAATAACAATAAACGACTGACTCGTTCAAATAATATCAACATTTAAGTCGAACAGAACGCAGGTTCATCGAGACGCCTTTTTGACTCTCTTAACTAGCTTAGTGTTTATTATGTTACTAGTAGCTGTTTTTAATTGCCAGTAATTAATTAACATACTATATGGTAACCACAAATGTGACCCTGGACCACATAAGGGTCAATTTTTTGAAATTGAGATTTATACATCATCTGCA
>NW_015731566.1:0-329 GCF_001515625.1 Sinocyclocheilus rhinocerous
TTGGATGTTCAGTTTAGCGAACGAGTCAGTGCCCGAGAATTAAACATGAAAGTGATGAAAACGAGCAAGAAAATGAATCACAGACGTGATCTTTCCCAAGCATTCCAATATGCAAATATTTTCATAAAAACAAGAGCAGCTTAAAATGAAGAAAGTTAATAACATAACTGATATTCAAAATGGTACGCAAGCGCTGCTTGGTTTACGTTTCGTATATATGCGTACATCTCGTATATCCTTCTTTCGGTTTCTCCTTTTAAATGACGAATATATACTATTGATAACTGCTGATATAGACAGTTAATTCCTCTCACGCAGGCGCAGAACGC
>NW_015731567.1:0-329 GCF_001515625.1 Sinocyclocheilus rhinocerous
CCTGCAGATGTCTGAAAACCCCTACACACCTGACACTATCTCCACCAAACACTCCGCTCCAGGGATTATAGTGGCCACAGGTGTGTGTGTAACTGTGCCACTTCTTTATTATTTTTATGCTTGTGGAGTCTTGAGTCCCCCAGGAGTTTCTGATAAATTAGAGTGAAGAATGGATATAAATGGGCATGCTTTTAAATGCAGATGGAGTTTGAGTGGCCAAATCACGGCTTTCAAGTTGTTACATTTTTGTGTTTTTCAGCTGCAGAGTTTGGCATGATTGGAATAAAAACTCATTTCACTCTGTTCTTTTGCTTGTCAGACTCATTATA
>NW_015731568.1:0-329 GCF_001515625.1 Sinocyclocheilus rhinocerous
TTTTTTTTTACTCCTACTTAAGAAGTCTGGTTCACAGACAGGTTCATCTTTTTGCTTACGTACAAAATACATATGCTTATTTAAATAAGATGCAGTAAGTTTGTTTTACTGGATGTGTGTTAATTCTAAGCTTGCATATTGTTGTAATTAAGAAAAACAAGTATTATAAACCAAAAAAAGCACAAATCTCTCTGAAGCAGCAGTGAGTGGTGTGTTCCTGCAGATGGATGAATGCATGAATCAGAAGTTGTATTCATCTGTTGGTTCATCTGTGGCTGATGATTTCTGTTCTTTTGTTCATAAAGGCTGTTCAAGGAAACGTCATTATA
>NW_015731569.1:0-329 GCF_001515625.1 Sinocyclocheilus rhinocerous
TGAAAAGTTATATCTCAATTCTGATTGGTTGATTGGAATGTTGTTTCAGGATCAACAAGGATGCTGATCCAGGAACATGTTGTACGAGGTGAAATCACGCTCACCCATATATCATAATAGTTACATCTGGATTGTGGCCCATTCAGAACATTAGGAATGCCTTTTAACTCCTATTCAGTTCCTGAATGATATAAAATTTTAAAATCAAAAATTGTAAATCTTCCTATACAGATATGTGTTTAATTCAAATATATTTCAATATACCAAATTAAGCCAGAATATGTGTGTGTGTGTGTGTAGATAGATAGATAGATATATAAAATATTACC
>NW_015731570.1:0-329 GCF_001515625.1 Sinocyclocheilus rhinocerous
TGTAAATTCCAAGTAGCAACTGTTAAAATGTTTTCATATATCTTTAAAAAATGCCATTAAATCTTGGGCACGATACATTAAATACAATCAGTTGTGGCCTATATTTTTATTTATTTGATTTATTATTTAAGTTGCATTTTCTGTGTACTTGTATTTTTGGACCATAATAAAGTCTAATATTTGTATGTGAGAGAGTCAGTGGTAATATTCTTCTTGGTCAGTATTAGAGGAGCTCAGCTTAGTCTGACAGTTAGCCTGCTCCTGACCAGGTTAGTTTCCCAGCGTAAGTTGCCACATTGCTTAAGCAAGCTATGGTAAATTTGGTTTAA
>NW_015731571.1:0-329 GCF_001515625.1 Sinocyclocheilus rhinocerous
TTCAGGATTCTTTGATGAACAAAGTTCAAAAGAACAGCATTTATTGGAAATAGAAATCTTTTATAACATTTAAAATTTTTTACTGTCACTTTTGATCACTTTAATGCATCCTTATTTCTTTCAAAAGATTTTACTAACTCCAAACATTTGAACAGTAGTGTACATTTAATTTTTAAAATATATTGCCCACTTAAAGAGTTGCCTATTAATGTAGCCATAGGTACTCTTGACTGTAGATTAATACTTTAAAAACTAGTTTGAAACTGTAGCTTCCCAGGCTACTTCACAGTTTAAAGTCCCCATGAAATCAAAATTAAAGTTTTTTGGGT
>NW_015731572.1:0-329 GCF_001515625.1 Sinocyclocheilus rhinocerous
TGAAGTTTACTTCACTTCGGAACATTCATTCATGGATTTGCGCTGGGCAACGTCTTCACACACGGACAAGTGTGACATCATATATCTCTGTAAATAAATACAATTTAAATTCACGTCTCGCACACTTCAATGCACTTTGAATGGAACATATACGTTCGCTTCAAACTGGAATCATGGCAGAATATCCTGTGACGTTCACTTCGCAGGGCACTTACGTTCGAATAGAACAAACGTCTGAAGCGATAAGAGAAACATACAAAATGTGCAGAGCAGGGGGGCGCGAGGACTGGGATTGAGAACCGCTGACTTATACTGTCTTTTTTCACGTT
>NW_015731573.1:0-329 GCF_001515625.1 Sinocyclocheilus rhinocerous
CATAGCAGAATTGTTGTGCGTCTCCGAGCAACACAGCAGTGTTTATTTTCTGATTGAATCAGTGTTTTGAACGAATCGTGTGAATCAATGATTTAAATATCGATTCATAAAGCGAGCCGTTTGAGTCATTCCTGAATGAATCAGCCGTTTGAATGAATCAAATGAATTACATTGATTTAAATCATAATTAGGGCTTTCTTGTACCATTTAAGACTTTAAGGCCTTAAATTTGATACAACTAAATTTAAGACTTTAAGGACCCGCGGAAACCCTGCTTATGACAACTTGCAGTGCTATCATTGAGCCTGAGAAAAGAACACAATGCTGCA
>NW_015731574.1:0-329 GCF_001515625.1 Sinocyclocheilus rhinocerous
TGCCGGTACCGAGACTCGAACCCGTGACCTTTGGGTTACAAGTCCAACTCTCATTAGGCCACGGCTCCCGATTTTGCTGAATCCATCAGCTGAAAGGAGTATCAGAAGCACAGGAAGTGTGCCACAGTGAATGATTTAATAGTCTAACATGCACTAAATAACCTCACTGTGTCTAAGGCTTGGAGTGAGTGACACACATAAGCGTTCACGCAGGGAAAGGGGTGGCAGCATTTCAAGTGTTCTGTCATCCACTCTCACTCCAATTAATTCCATTGTATTTCCCCCTCTTTTGTTGTCTTTTTTTGCCCCATAAAATGGGTTGTCATGGC
>NW_015731575.1:0-329 GCF_001515625.1 Sinocyclocheilus rhinocerous
GCATGGCTGAACAGATATGAGCCAAATTGTAACCATATTTGTATTGCCATCAGCGGGAAATGTTCTCTTGGTTCACAACTCATTTTGAGGTATATGGCCCAGATAACAAAGAACACATGAGAACCATGTGTTTTAGCTGTGGCACACAGTGAGAAAACCGACTGGCGGTAAACATTTGGATTATACATGGAAAAACACATGAAGTCTGAAGTCCGCACCTATGCATCTTCCCTACTATTGGTGGAGTGACGTGACTGAGAATTCGGCGCCATTTTCTCTTCTTCCCTCATTTGTGAACTTGCAGAATTTAGTACTGAACAAAACCGGTT
>NW_015731576.1:0-329 GCF_001515625.1 Sinocyclocheilus rhinocerous
TGTTTTTATTACTATATTTTAAAAAGCATAGAGTGAGAGAGACGGGCTGAAGGAAGGAAATGGGCTGAATGAGGAGGGGCTGGGAGCCAGAGAGATAGGCCCTATCTGTATTATTGCAATAAAAGCCAAGAAAAAGTGAAAGGCGCCGAAATTCCCTCCCAGCGAAATACCCTGCTTAATGAAAGTTTAGAGTCTCTCTCTATCTCTCTGCCCATGAAATATTCACTCAAATGTTATATAAAGCTCAGCGCCTAATGTCCTTTATGGCTTTTCTTTGTTTTTCTGCTTGTTGTTCTTGCTTATTATTCTTGGGCTGTAATAGAACTCCT
>NW_015731577.1:0-329 GCF_001515625.1 Sinocyclocheilus rhinocerous
TGTCATCTATCTATCTATCTATCTGTCTGTCTGTCTGTCTGTCATTTTTAATTTAGCTGATTTGAAAATGTTTTTTTTTCTCTCCTCACAAATATGAACCAAATTACTTGCTGTTTTTTAACAGGCAACAATATTGTGTTGTAAGTTAATTCACATCCAACCAGATTTAAAAATCAATTTGAATATTTTTTGACTCTTAATGAATATTTTGTTGATTGGAACTCTCAAGAAGAATAAGAAAATGAAGAGTCCAGGCGGGTTAAATGTTGAAATGCTCTCGTCCATTGACAGATCGTCGTCTGAATTGATGAGTTGTAATTGGCGTCTGA
>NW_015731578.1:0-329 GCF_001515625.1 Sinocyclocheilus rhinocerous
GGCCCAAAATTCAAATACAGGGAATATATTAACTGCGCAGTTTGATCTGCGAGAGGAAGGGGGAGGGGAAGCAGTGCGGGATGGAGACCCAATGGAGGAATACAGAGAAAAAAACGTACAGAAAAGTGCATCTACTCGGCCTGTACCTCTAATATTTGGGATACATTGATGGAATCTAAACCTTCACCTCTCATTTGCACCCAGGTCTGTACAGGCTGACTGTGTGGTCCACCGCCGGGACAGCTGGGATATCTCAGTGTGGAGTCACAGACCCTAAACTCTCCAACACCACCCACCAGTCAACTGTGAAAACAAGACGTGCTGCTGCC
>NW_015731579.1:0-329 GCF_001515625.1 Sinocyclocheilus rhinocerous
CGGCTGAAGGTCTGGAATCCATGGCAGCTTTCATTGGCCAAGGCATGAGGCCGTTTGACCGACATGCCAAACAACCAATCACAGTTCGTTTCCGTCATCGTCACATTTCGGGGCGTGGAAATGTCTCCACAATAACAGAACAGTGTGTAAAACTCTCTGACGTATTAAAAAAATTATATGCCGCGAACTTTACATTTTTCACATACTTTTGAAACTCCAGCATTTAGTTGATCCTGATTAGCGCTCGTCATCAAAGTTGTAAACACAACGGCTTTCTTCTTTCTTGAGGGGGTTTGGTGTCACGGCATCTTTGTTTCCAGGCGGAACGT
>NW_015731580.1:0-329 GCF_001515625.1 Sinocyclocheilus rhinocerous
GATATCGTTTCAAGATCTGCTTTGCATGTTAATCGTTTTCCAATGTTTGTTACAACGCACACTATGACAGAACTAATATGAAACAAACATCGAGAGAGAAATGCTGAAAATTCCCAACCTACAGTACGAGAAAATTACATAGAGGCTTTGGCTTGCGTTACCATTGAGTTGTTGGAGCTGCATGAATGTACAATGACTTGCTATCGTCTTTAAATCGACTGGGCTACCTGTTCTTTTCCCATTTGTTAAAAACGCTGTTAAAAGGGATTGAAAATTCATATTGATATTAATTTAGAGACATTTTCATTTCTTTCACTTAATGTCTTAAC
>NW_015731581.1:0-329 GCF_001515625.1 Sinocyclocheilus rhinocerous
TGTGTAGAAGCCTTTAGTCTTGGCCTGGGTTGAGAGAGAATATGGAAAAAAGACATAGCAGAAAAAGTGTCTTTGGTCGTATTCACAGGTTGTTCAAGATGAGTTTTATCAGTTTCTCCCCACTCCAGTCAATGTGATGAGGGTACACTGGACCTGGGTGTGGTTCATGTCCTCGAAAAGGTCATTGGCCTCAAAGATGTCATGTGGTTTCAGGCCGTATTCACCAGTGGCTCGAACAAGGTGAGTGATGTTCTCTAACTAAGAGAGATTGAAGGAATAGATCAAAATAAAGTTAGGAATGGATACATCTTTATATTTCTCCAAGTTCT
>NW_015731582.1:0-330 GCF_001515625.1 Sinocyclocheilus rhinocerous
ATAAGGCTGTGCTGCTGGTTCTTCTAAGGATGTCCTTTAACTGTGATTTATGGCCTGGAGAACCTTATCGCTCAAATACAGTGATGAGCAGTCAAAGATGTGCCCATGTCAGCTATTTTACAACAACTTCAAACTATCCAATTCATAAAAAAATAAAAAAAATCTAATTCTGAGCTTATTGTGAACTGTATTTCTGCAGGCTAATTTTCAGAACAGCTGCTTTGATTACCGTCAAACACAAAACACCAACCCCTGTGATAACGCTCGCAGTAGACTCTCATAATGGATGAGCTTCTTGCAGGAGAACAAAAATGAAAGAGAAGATCTGAG
>NW_015731583.1:0-329 GCF_001515625.1 Sinocyclocheilus rhinocerous
GATTGTAAAAATCACTCCTACTGCAAGCTGCACTTCAGTCAAAGACATAGTCCCGCCCCCAAACTCACGCCATTGGCTGAGCCAGATGAACAGATTGTGTCAATCAAACAAACAGAGTTCAGTTTTAAAAGAAGCACAGTAACGTTTATCCACACAGGCCTGGTGCATACACGTTTTTTTGTTGTTGTCGATGATGCATTCAATTGCTAAAAAACACAGTAAAGACATTTATAATCTTACACAATATTTCAAATAAACACAGTAAAGACAATTATCATCTTACAAAATATTTCAAATAAATGTTGTTCTTTTGAACTTTCTATTTATTA
>NW_015731584.1:0-330 GCF_001515625.1 Sinocyclocheilus rhinocerous
AAAAAAATCATAAAAAAAGAGTAAAAATGTTGAAGCCTTGACAGCTTAATGAAAGAATGCATGATTATGTGCTTAAATAGTACTGGGATTAAATATTATTTTAAGAAAGTACACTACAACTGCACATTCACTAGAATTTAGTGCACTTCTTTTATACTAGACTAGGGTAGAGAGCAGACTGTAGCTGTTTTCTTGTTTAAATCTGCACTTATACTCAGCATGTGTTTCCCCTCTGAAGGATATGTATGAATAAACATTGTGGCAAACACATTGCACTGACTGAGACTTTTTTTTTTTTTGGCAGGCTGTATTCTCGGCATCCTAAGCAAC
>NW_015731585.1:0-330 GCF_001515625.1 Sinocyclocheilus rhinocerous
AAAAAAGGCTAAACGGCATTGCTTTTGAATATTGAAATTCTGATTGAGTGAATTGATTTACATTTTTTACAGTATAATTTGACAATTTACGTTTCACCTTTGGACGGCAGCACTGTTATGCTACTGGAAAAAATTTTTTAAATTATTATTAGCAATATTATTAATTTTAGTTACAGTTTCACCTCAAAACTGGTTTAAACTAAAGTAATTATTAGCAACCATCAATCATAAACTGTTAATCAGACATTGCATTTATTCTTAAAATGACTCCCAGACAGAAACAGGATATGGCCTTTATTGACTTAAAAAAACACCTTTATACTTAAAAAA
>NW_015731586.1:0-329 GCF_001515625.1 Sinocyclocheilus rhinocerous
AAGGTCAAAATGACAGTTTCAGTGCAGCTTCAAAGGGCTCTACACCAAACGAGGAATAAGGGTATTATCTAGCGAAACGATCTGTAATTTTCTACAAAAAAAAATAAAAAATGTATATGCTTTTATAAACAAATGCTCGCATTGCACTGCTCTGCGATGCGCGTCCATGACTTCACGTAATATGTAATCACGTTGAAAAGGTCACGCTTGACGTAGGCGAAAGTACCAACTCAGTGTTTACAAGTCGAATGTGCAAGGACTAAGTCAAACGCCATTTACAACAAATTTGAATATGTGTCATTGAACATACAACAACTTTTGAACGGTCC
>NW_015731587.1:0-330 GCF_001515625.1 Sinocyclocheilus rhinocerous
GTAGGCATGGTGCAAGGTGATAGCCGGATCTGCTTACTGTAAATATCGCACAAAAACCCCTCACCTCCGTCACACGCAGAGGTGACTGTGACAACGAACACCTAGACGTCTTAAAGGACCACAGAACCTTAGGATGGTTAGTTGTTCGCACTCCAATAAGAATGGCTATATATCTTGTTCTGCTTCATTACATGAGAATAATCACAACATTTTGCTTCATTGCCTCAAGTGTTGAAACTGCTCCGCAGACAAAAGGAGCGTGTGTGTTTGTTTGTGTGAGTGTGCGGGGAGGTGTTGCTAGTCCAAGGGGGTGCTTTCGGAGTGGGAACG
>NW_015731588.1:0-330 GCF_001515625.1 Sinocyclocheilus rhinocerous
TAATTTAATATTTAATTATTTAAAATTAAAAATTCAACTAATCAATAAAGAAATATTACTACTGCAATAATACTATTGTACTCTAAGATAAAAAACAAGTATTTAATAATAATAATTAATAAATAACAAATATTTTATTTTGTTCATTATTTAAAACATAAAAAATAAACAAATCAAGAAACATATTACTGCAATAATACTGTAATCATACAATACTGTATAATAGAAAACAAATATTTAATAACAATAATCATCATCATTTTAATTTTACAAAACAACAGTAAAATTACAATAATAATATTTATGGCTGTCTTAATTTCTTTGCTTTCA
>NW_015731589.1:0-329 GCF_001515625.1 Sinocyclocheilus rhinocerous
GCTCTGAAGGCTTTTTACATTTATAATGTGCTCACTGGGGCTCAGAGGTGAAGAATGTTTGATCCTCACACTAGAATTATTCTGCTCTGGACTCTACTAGAGAAACTATACCCATCTAACTCATGCCTGCATGGTAAGAAAGTGTCTTCTGGGTATTTGTTTCCTAACCAGACATGATTTAAGGATTAGTTCACTTCCAGAATGAAAATTCTGTCATCGTTTACTTCCCCTCCACTTGTTCCAAGACTGTATGAGTTTCTTTCTTCTGTTGAACACAGAAGATGTTCTGAAAAATGTTGGTATCTGAACAGTTGATGAGCACCATTGAC
>NW_015731590.1:0-330 GCF_001515625.1 Sinocyclocheilus rhinocerous
AAAACTTTTTTTTTTAAACGCATGCACCACAGTCATCTTGTAGCTTATAATTCTCATCACATCGTCATAAAAGCCCTCAGGACTCCAAATATTCCCTTATTCACTGGGAAACACGTGCTAATAACTCAACTTTAATATCAAACTGACAAACAGAAGATTAGGTGAAACCAGATACACTGGAAAAAGTGAAATGACAGTGTCATTCATTCATTCATTTATATTGGTCTAATCGAAAATTTCAAATCTGTTTTGTTTAGTCTAAAACCAAATAACACTCCACAAAAAATAAAAGAAACAATTTTGTCTAGTAGAATATAGTTAAGTAATATA
>NW_015731591.1:0-330 GCF_001515625.1 Sinocyclocheilus rhinocerous
TTTATTTAACATGTTAACCCATACCTAGGCTTGGGAATCCAAAATATATATTTCAATTCTGGAATAGGATGCTTAAGGTCAGGAATCATCTACTTGTTATAAAATTACAATTTAGATTCCTTTGTGCACATTTTAATATGACTATAAACCATTCAAGCACAAGCAGACTTGTGCACTGTTTTCTGTTCTGCACATATAGGGGCGTAGCCATCATTTCAGAAATGATGGGGACAGAAATGTAAAAAAAACAACAACAACAAACAAACAAAAAAAACTTTTGTCTATTTGACAGGCTTTATTTTTTCTTATGTCTTTTAATTGGCTAAGAAA
>NW_015731592.1:0-330 GCF_001515625.1 Sinocyclocheilus rhinocerous
TTCCCCACAACCAGCGATACCTGGTGGTAGCATATGATTTGCACTCTAAATGGCCAGAACTAATCACGACCGGCTCAGTCACCACTCAACTCTTTTGAGTTGCTCTTTCAACCAAGCCATTCGTCTGACTTTGCTACACTACCTGGCCTGGGGTCTCCCCTGCCTTCCTAATGTTGGGCAGGGAACTCACTTTGCCGCTGGACAGACTCCGCCCCTCCAAATCCAAGGGCCCCCCTCCTGGGGTTAAAACTCACGTCACTCGCCAGCAGAGATGTGACAGACTCAAAAGAACCAGATATCGCAGTTCAGGATTGGGTGAGAGTGCGCAGA
>NW_015731593.1:0-329 GCF_001515625.1 Sinocyclocheilus rhinocerous
TGCTGGGTTGTTTCAACCTAACTTTGGGTCAAATATGGACTAACCAAACGTTTGGGTTAAAAATTTAATTTAAAACATTTTCAGCTATATTTTGACCCAAAGTTGGGTTGAAACAACCCAGCATTTTTTGAGAGTATGATTTACAGAAAAAATGTCATTCAGTGTAACAATACTTCAAAAACACTTTTGAGGCATATTTAGAACAAGAATCGTTAAATTACAAAAGACCCCGTTTAAGCATAACAGTGCAGCCCCCAAAATACTAATTACTTTTAATTAAAAAATTTTTACCAATCTTTGACACTATCCTTCAAACCACTTGTCAGCAA
>NW_015731594.1:0-330 GCF_001515625.1 Sinocyclocheilus rhinocerous
AATCATAAAGCACTGGATTATATAGGAGAGGGCGTATACAATATTTCTCTCCTGCAAAGCATCTATTAAAATCTCCCCTATTGGATAAAAGCAAGTTACACTAAACACTTGGTCACACCCCTTGCCTCAGCAGGTTGCGATACCATTCCATCATAACATCAAGCACAGCATACACACACACGTGCATCTCAAAAAATATATGCGAAGAAGTTCAAACAGAGTTTATCTCCTATATGCTAACACAGGATGTCTGACCTTTTCTGTTTAACCACAATTCCGCATCTTCTTTACTACACAATAACAACACCTTTTCAAAAATATACGAGCGAG
>NW_015731595.1:0-330 GCF_001515625.1 Sinocyclocheilus rhinocerous
TTCAGCTAATTGCATTTAATATAAATTTAAACTATAATACATTTTTATTTAAAATAGTAACATGGTAAATAACAGGCAATTAAGTGTCCGTAATAAGTACTCTTTTTAAAAAGAATCTTAAGTGTACTTCTTTTTCACAAGGGAAGCCCTAAAGCACAAACACAAGACTGACAAAACCTCATGGCTCAAAAGCTTGGCATGTTTTTGAAAACCCTCAGGACTCCTAAGACAATCAGGTCACTTTGCATGTATTTGCTTTTGCAAAGGCGGGTAAATCCAAACAAAAGTATTGCACTGATGATTTGCAGTTGATCTAGCCCTGTAACATGG
>NW_015731596.1:0-330 GCF_001515625.1 Sinocyclocheilus rhinocerous
TAACTAGGAACTAACCCTGAATCTACCTCTAAACCTAACCTTAGTACATGTAATTACCATGTAATTAAGTACACTTCGGATACACTGCAAGTACATGTACAGTAAAATGAAGTGCAACCCACAAAACTTTATGACTTTGTCATATTTTCATAATTCCTTTTGAAAACACACTGGATGATATAATAAGTATTAGAATTTTATGCCACGTAGAATCCTAATGGAAACATGAAAAGACGGCGAGCAGTGTTTGATCAGTTTAGAGTTTTAAGAGTTTTGAAATTTTAGAATGTGAAAAAAGTGAATAAAGAACTGAGAATGAATTCAAATTCA
>NW_015731597.1:0-330 GCF_001515625.1 Sinocyclocheilus rhinocerous
AAACTTTGAAGATCCAAAAGGGTCTTTTTAAAGGGCATCATTTTCCGGACGAGAAACACAGTGCTGTGTCACGCCACTTTTAAAATTCGAGCACATTGTTTATTATGAGTGTATGCACACCGGTGGCACAACTCAACGTCTGTCCACGGCACCCAGGTATGTCTCGGGAGGCTGTTCATATTCCTGCTGTGCTACTAACACAGTTTTTCATACACTGAGGTGCGAATGCATATGTGACTTTTGCTGTTGTGATGACATTCACTGTCATGTGCTGCCACTTACTGGAGGTACCAGGTCACAACACACTTCAGTTGACTTCAATAGCGATGC
>NW_015731598.1:0-330 GCF_001515625.1 Sinocyclocheilus rhinocerous
AACCAGTTAAAAATAAATACATCAGAAAGCATTTGTAAACAAAAATAAAAAAATAAATAATAATAAAATAGATTTCACATGGCCCTAAATCAGCTGCCATAAGAAACCGTGAGAGAACTAACACCTTACAGATCAGCGTCAGAGGAGATACAGTATGAATCTAAGCCATCAGTGAGCTTCCTTTCTGCCCTTTAAAATTAATCCAAGCTTTCCCTAATCTCTTCACCTGTTTAAACAGTCCCGGGCAAGACGACACCCTTTTAACACACATGGGCTGCACAGAGACATCGGAGCAAACCTGACAGCCACAAACACAGGAAGCTGAGGTCT
>NW_015731599.1:0-330 GCF_001515625.1 Sinocyclocheilus rhinocerous
AAATAATTTAAAATATATTAAATATCCTTTTCATACAACAACAGACAGTGTATTATTAACTAAAATCATTAAATAAATATAATTTTCATTAATTCATTTTTATTTAATTCATTTTCATCAATGAAAACTTTAACTTGTTTTATATAAGTTAGTTACCAAGGAAACATTTCAAATGTTTTAAGTTTAAGTGTATAAATAAGTTTCATATGTCTGACAATGGCTAGTTTCCTGCTACGTTTCCTCGTAGAGAATTTCCAGCTCTGTTTACAAGTCTCCATTTTCCATTTTAAAATTCCATACTTTTCCAGACTCAAATTTCCAAACCTCTCA
>NW_015731600.1:0-330 GCF_001515625.1 Sinocyclocheilus rhinocerous
AAATCAAGAATGACTGTAGCTTTAACCCTGATAGACGGCTGACGTCATTGGACAGGATCAGTTAAACTTATTAGTAGTGCAGAAAACATTAACTATACTTTTGTTGTGCATGAAATTTTCATAGTTGGAAATATTAATCATCACATTATATAAATGCAAAGGTAAAAGAACATAATTATCAAAGAATTAGGCAAATAAAGTTTAAAATACATTAATAAGGGTTAAATAAAGGAAATTATACAGCGAGGAGAAATTAGTGGAGCAAAGAATTAATACTATATGGGGTCACTTTCTTAAAACGTCTAAAACTTTAAGCCAGTTCTTAAAAAA
>NW_015731601.1:0-330 GCF_001515625.1 Sinocyclocheilus rhinocerous
AAATAAACAAATCTCAAACTAAATGGAAATGAGAAAATTAGATTTGCCTTGGCAACTAACTGAAAAACGTTTAAATTGAAGCACTAAAATTACTAACTGGAAATAAATAAAAACTAAAATCGAACTTAAACTGAAATAAAAATAAATTACACCTTAATAGCAATATTTAAAAAATAAATACATTTTAAAAATATATTAAAATGGCAAAAGCCCATAACAAAATTACTAAAACTGAAAATACACCAATTAAAGTTAATTCAAAATATTAATAAAAAAGTATAATAGTATAAAAATAAAATAACACTCATATAAAATGTCCGGTCCAGGGCT
>NW_015731602.1:0-330 GCF_001515625.1 Sinocyclocheilus rhinocerous
TGTGTGTGTGTGTGTGTGTTCTCACGTGCCCTGCAGGGCCGACCTTCCAATCATTATCTGTCTGTCTTATTACCCCGCCAACCCAAGCCCACTTTTAAATAAAATATGCAAAGGTTTCTTAAATGATGACCCGGGGCGACGTGGATCTCCTTTGCTGCTGTACAGGCTGTTAATCTGAGAAATGCAAATTCTCTTCATCTTCCTCCGCTGCTTTATTAACTTTTTTGAATTTAAAATTCCACGAACAATGAGTTCTGTCAGCTTCTGGAATTATATTTTCCTCTTTTCTTTTCATGTGCTCGCAGAAGCGCGTTTCACCAGGGGAAATAA
>NW_015731603.1:0-330 GCF_001515625.1 Sinocyclocheilus rhinocerous
AAATCCATCCCAACATTCAACGCAAGGGGGTACATTAAAAATAAGGATTTATCCAACCCCAATCCTGCAACACTGTGTAAAATGGAACATGTAACAGCCCACCATCCATTCACTGAAGACCCATACAGAAATCTTTGTAAAAATTGGAAATGAAAAGCTGCTATTCTACTTCTCAAGTGTATCAAACCATGATCTTTAGGTAAGTGCAACACACTCTGTGAGACCCAGTGCAAGTTATCCCCCAAAAATTTGACCAAAATACCATGAATATCTGCTAAAAGTTGTGAGGGAGGGTCCAAATATGCCAGCCATGCCAAAGACTGGAAACTA
>NW_015731604.1:0-329 GCF_001515625.1 Sinocyclocheilus rhinocerous
TTAATGGCCATTTCAAATTTTCGATTCTGTTCGGAACTATAAAATATGATTTAGTTTCCGTTTCTGTTCCTGTCAAAATTTCATTTGTTTCTGGTTGTCAGTTATAAAGATCTCAGTGATTTACAAACTATTACAATTCCATCTTACTTTTTGGCTATAAAAATATCACCATCTGCACCAAATTGTATATTTTTTCTCAGTTTGGACAGTAAAACTTTAGTATAGGGACCAATTCTAACTATTACCTAGTTGCTTATTAGCATGCCAATTAATAACATATTGGTTGTTTTTTAGTACTTATAAAGCACATATTCTGCATGACCATATTC
>NW_015731605.1:0-330 GCF_001515625.1 Sinocyclocheilus rhinocerous
CATCCTAGAAAAAAATTATATTGACCTACTTGACTTAACTTGACTTGCATTCAAGTTGCTAATGAAAATGACACTTCAGATCAATATATTTCACCAAACTTTTATTGCTTTGCTGATCACAGACTTTAAAAAAACTTAATTCAGGTGACTTGCAGTTTAATGTTGCAAAAATGACTAATAAATCTATAACTGTATTAATTGTTCATATATTTTTCTGAACCTGAAAGGAGAGAAATGCTTTCTTCTTCATTGAGTTGACTATTGTGTGTTTGTCAGGTGTCACTGGTCCTAAAGTGAGCGTCCTGCTGCCCTCCAGTGCAGAGATCTCCT
>NW_015731606.1:0-330 GCF_001515625.1 Sinocyclocheilus rhinocerous
AAAGCCCATTAATCGGTTGTGCATAGACTGAAAAATGGCCATTAATTTCTCAGGAAGTGAACATGTACATTTTTTTCCCTCCCATTTTTCAAATCTTTCACTGATTTGTTTTTGTGTGATTTTTTTATTTTTATTCTTTTTGAATAGTCTGGTATTTAAAATGAAACAAATATTTGTAATTTATTTTATTTACTTGCATTTTAATATGACTAGACCCAGGGCCATGGCTAGTGGGGTGAAAGGTAGTGATGATTATAGTTGCCCACGGCTGAGGGGGGCCCGGCAATCTCAACCGACTGGCTGAGGCCAGCCTAAAAAGACGCTCAGGAC
>NW_015731607.1:0-330 GCF_001515625.1 Sinocyclocheilus rhinocerous
AACACACATGATTTCTGTGCCTCAAACAGTAGCTCATGGCACTAGCACCACCACCAGCTTGTGAAATGTCTGATTTGTCATTTTTGATAAAAGTATCTGAGAATGCAAAAGGCATCGATGGCCCAGTGATCAACAGTGCAAGCATGATCTGACGTGGGGTATTTTCTGTCCCGTGTCTGAACGGCTCTGCTGTCGTGGGCTGATCTATGTGCTGATAGAAACGGCACACGCTTATTATTCCAGCTCAACATCCTCCCACTCGCTCGCTTAAAAATGTGATATTTATTCATGAAATTAAAGAGGGCGCAATTAACCGAGCTTGACGAGGGA
>NW_015731608.1:0-330 GCF_001515625.1 Sinocyclocheilus rhinocerous
CTCTGATGCTCTGATGCCCATACACATTTAGGGCAGAAAAATTATGAAGAAGAAAAAGAAAATCTAAACAAACACAAATAGGGTTTTAGCACTTTGGGTGCTTGGACCCCTAAAAAAAACAACAATGAAAAAAACACATGAATTATGTGATTTAAGCAAATGTAACATGCTTTAAAATGTTACATGACTCACCATGAACATGACTCACCATGAACAGCAACACTGAACATCTTTTGAATCATTCTTCTGCTGATGGTTTGTAGTTGATAAACTCCAGCATCTGTAGTTCTGGTGTTCATGATGGTCAGAGATCCAGTCTGATGATCCAGC
>NW_015731609.1:0-330 GCF_001515625.1 Sinocyclocheilus rhinocerous
TTTATCCAGAGATTAATATGACACAATGTTTTAAGTTCACTTACATTCTGCACCCAAACATAATTTATAACCTTAATAACATCCTAATAATAAAACCAATCAAAATAACATTTATAATATTAACTCAAACTGATCTCAGGATTCAATCTGAGAGAGCAAACTTTCTGTGTGAGCGTCTAACACAGTTTACTAAACATGACTAAAACTCCTCCGAGTCAGTGAAGACCACATTTAAACTTCAATTTCAGCCTTAATATGATGATATTATCTGCGGAAATAAAACAGTTTTCAAGACAATTAAACTCGCAAATGCTCGTTATTGAAATATAA
>NW_015731610.1:0-330 GCF_001515625.1 Sinocyclocheilus rhinocerous
AAATTTGTCCCCAAAATATGGTTAAGTAGGTACACACACACACATTTTGATAGAAGAAGCTAACTGCCACCAGTAAAAACAACCACAAAGTCTGTTATTAACTAACGCTTAAAATAAGACATTAGTTCAGCTTGGCAATTAGTTAAATATATAAACCAGTGTGTTACTGATTAGCAGCGGTATGCGCAGGTCTGCACAAACTCAGAGGCATGCATCACGCTAACTGTTACCTGTTTACGGTCTGATTTGTGTCTGACCAGATTCACCTCCCCATAGCTCCCCTTCCCCACAACTCTCACGAATAAGTAACTGTCCATGATCCTCCGTCCA
>NW_015731611.1:0-330 GCF_001515625.1 Sinocyclocheilus rhinocerous
TCTGTAGAACAAGTAGGTTACAGAATGAAATGAAATATGCAAACATTAGCCATGAAGAAGTCTATGCTAAGTCATTAAGTATAGTAGTTAAATTTTCATAAATCATGCTATAAACATTCATAAGAACACTAGACAAAGTTATCAGCTATATAGCAATAATAAAAACTATAACAGCAATATGCATTGTTGCATGAATAATAAACAGCTGATAAAAATATCCACCCCTAACTATAGTAAAGTATTAAAAGTGGGGTAAGCGATTTTGCAAGAACGCTTTAGAAAACAAATTAGGGCCGACTAGCAAAACAAACTTGTAGCCAATCAGCAGTA
>NW_015731612.1:0-330 GCF_001515625.1 Sinocyclocheilus rhinocerous
AGCTGGTTTCCCCAGCCTGACCAGCTAAAAAAGTGGTCAAAACCCCTCTAAAACCAGCCAGCTGACCAGGGTGGATGATTAGCTAAAACCAGCCAACTAGCTTAGGCTTTTTTTAGCAGGGTATCTTTCTAAATATGCTAACTGTTTGCTATATGCTAACATTGCGACTTCAAAATACAAGTTTAAACCCTCGCTCTGAGTTTGCATGTTTTGATTTCCACATGTTCTTGTTCAAGAAATTACTGGCTGTAGCATTTCTATCACAAAGATGTTACGGAGTAATCAGAACATGAGACGTGCGGATCCACGTGCAAGGCTTTATTAGAAAGG
>NW_015731613.1:0-330 GCF_001515625.1 Sinocyclocheilus rhinocerous
AACTTTGGTTCATTCAGGTGTGAAAGCCCCCTTTAGTGTGTTCGCTAGAGTTTGGGTACTGGTCATCTGGAATTCTGTATCAGTACCCAAACGGTACATTTTAAGGTACTTAACTGTCCCTGTAATAACAAATGTACTGTAATTTCAGTTAACCAAACAAAACATTAGTGTGTCTGCTGCTTCTTTATGCAAAAGCACATATGCCAGAGGGATTTGGATCTTTATAACTAGGGGTGTAACAAAACGCTCACGAGACGAGACACAAAATTGGGTTCACGAGATAGAGACGAGATTTTGACAGTGCTTTTAAGAGATCTTCAATGCTGAATT
>NW_015731614.1:0-330 GCF_001515625.1 Sinocyclocheilus rhinocerous
TAAATATACTCTCTATAATATGTCTCTAAGACATTTGAGCAACTCTTAATATGATTTGTAATTTTGTTTCTCAGGTAAATTTATGTAGTATTAAGGCAGAAATATATTTTTTTTTACTAAAAATGAGATTAATGCTAATCAAAAAAAAGAAAGAAACAATTTTATTCATAAAGGACACATTAAATTAATCATTTTATAATTGCTAATGTTACAAAAAAATTGCTATTTCAAATGAATACAATTCTTTTGAACATTCTATTCATCAAAGATACCTGAAAACATTTTCTGAAAATTCAGCTTTGCCATCACATGAATAAATGACATTTTAAA
>NW_015731615.1:0-330 GCF_001515625.1 Sinocyclocheilus rhinocerous
TAATAATAATTTTATTAGTAGTAGTAGTACTATCATTACATTAAGCAATATTTCTGTCACAGTTTCTTCAAGTGAAACCGAACTTTTATTTTGACGAGTTGCTGTGAAAACCTTTAAATGTCTGTCTGTACATATGACGATAGTTTTACTCAAAAGAAAATGCTCATGAAGTGAATCTCAGAGCAGCTCTGGAAATTGTTTACATGTTCATATATTGAGGCAGCTGAGGCTGAAAACACTGCGAGCGTCACGTGCGCTTCAGTATCTGTGTAGTAAACGAAACCGCGCGTCTGCGCCATTCATTCACACAGAGACACGCAGAACATGCAG
>NW_015731616.1:0-330 GCF_001515625.1 Sinocyclocheilus rhinocerous
ACACTAAAGCCCCTTAAAAAATCGTGCTCTAGATTAGTTTAGGACGCATCCCTTTCTGTATTTATGCTTCACTCCATGTTTCTGTGTCACTCTCTTGTGTAAATGACATAAAGCAGGGGTTAATTCAATCCAAATGCATCAAGCTTCTGAAGATGCCAAAAATTTGCCAAAAAAAAAAACCCCATATTATTTATTTTCTTTTTACTTTGTTGAACGTGAAATTTGTCTAATCAATTGAGGAATTGATTGTAGGAAACATAAATCGGGACATAAATAAAGGTATAATTAGTCAAAATTATTTATTCACTACCATTCAAAAGTTTAGGGTCA
>NW_015731617.1:0-330 GCF_001515625.1 Sinocyclocheilus rhinocerous
CAGGGTTGGGAACCACTGTGCTAAATGACTAAATGTAAATGTAAACTGAATCGAGCTGAATAATGACATTACTGGTGTTTGTAAAATTAATACTGTGAAGCTGCTTTAAAACAATCTGTAATGTCAAATCAGTTTAAAAGTGAATTAATTTTGGGGTAAATGCAGTTATTATAGTTAACTAAAACTAAAACCATAAAAAATTTAAATAAAAGATAAAACAAACTTTAAACTTACTTGATTTCAGCTAGTTGCCAAGGCGAAATGTCTAATTTTCATTTAGTTGAACTTGAAGTAAACTTAACTAAGTAAAACTGATATAAATTACTAAAA
>NW_015731618.1:0-330 GCF_001515625.1 Sinocyclocheilus rhinocerous
AATAAATATTTGTTTGTTTGTTTAGAATTTCACTCCAAAATCAACAGAAAACAAATACAAAAATAAAAAGTAAGAAATTATATTTATTTATTTGGCATTTCATTCCAAGAAGATTATTTTGGGGTGAATTAAGATTTGCATTATAACATTTTCATAATAATTAAGCACATTTACCCTACAAATCAGAATCGCAATAATGCATCCACTTTTTTGAGTTTTAAATGAATAAATCTACTGTAATACAGTGTTTTATATGAATCACCATAAATTAAAGGCAGTACAGTAGATACTATTATATGTATAAATATTATAAATACTAATTGTTGTATG
>NW_015731619.1:0-330 GCF_001515625.1 Sinocyclocheilus rhinocerous
AATACAACAATAACAATAAATAATAATAATTGATGAGAATGGTGATGATTGAATTCCCCTTTGAATTTTGATGCCTATTTGTGTCCATCAAACACCATGAGAAATCTATATTCTCTACATTTACCTGTCTAATATGGAGCAGATTTTAAAACTCTTTCTAAATTGACCATTAAAGCTGACATGAAAAGTATTATATCTGGGTACTCTATGGGTTAACTGAGGCTTGGCGAAACCTGTTGCCAATTAAGCGTGTGGAATGCCACATATAGACATTTCCTCAGAACTTCCACCACAGGTTTCAGAGCACATGTTCCCTTCCAGACAGACAAT
>NW_015731620.1:0-330 GCF_001515625.1 Sinocyclocheilus rhinocerous
TGATATGGGCATGACTATATAAACATATTTTCACAACACAAATTTTCATGACTTTTCCATGATTGTAATCATTTCCAGTACTTTTTTGTCTAGGCCTGGAAATCACAATTCTAAAATTCCCTGATATTTTCCAGATCTTTATGACTGTGGGAACCCTGGATCGATCTTTCAAAGTTTCCTGTAATGTTGCTGAGGCACTTCAGTCGGCCTGCACTGCTAGTGCTCATTGATCGGATGGTAAATTGTCTCTAGCCTGCTTATTTTGAGCTCTACCAAAAGCACCAAATATTAGATTACACTGTAAAAATAATGGGACAGAAAAATTAATAT
>NW_015731621.1:0-330 GCF_001515625.1 Sinocyclocheilus rhinocerous
AATTACAAATAGATGGCAAGTAACGCATTGTATTAAACAACATTTTGAGACTGAAATAGTATATATTTTTTTGTTAAACATACTCCAGTAATCTTCGAAAAATAATTTTTTACAGTGTATTCAAATGCAAAACTTCATTTGATCAGAAACATTATTAAAAATCATTATAATGCTTTGTTATTAATCTTCAGAACTTTAAATACAATCAAACACATGGACTCATTTTTTATGTAAATATGGCAAATACTTTATTTTGAATTCATGCTGACAATAGAATAATACAGTAAAGCATATTAAATTAATCTGGAAATGTAATGCTGACTAAAAACA
>NW_015731622.1:0-330 GCF_001515625.1 Sinocyclocheilus rhinocerous
ATATATCATTGTAATTTAATACTTACAATGAACAGAGACGTGGTCTGCAGCCTGCGAAATCGCGCTTCTCCTGTTTGAGTTGTGAAATTGACAGCACTCTAATCCAATGGCGTCGTAAATAAACGGGAAATGATTGGCAGTGAACCAGGCAGACAGTGAGTAGGTGTGTTCTTCTTCAAGCGGCGCTGCCGATTAGTGTATGACATAAGCGGCAGCGCGTGAGATTTTAAATGTACCTGAATTCTCTGATCAGTCTGTGCTGTAGTGATGTTTCGTTCGTGAACTAATCGTTCTTTTTGAACGAATCTTTTAGGTGAACGAATCGTTCTC
>NW_015731623.1:0-330 GCF_001515625.1 Sinocyclocheilus rhinocerous
GTGAGCTGAACAATCACAAACACCTTCAGTCAATTAATCAAACATTTGCTTCATGATCCAATCACTACATAAACTCATGTTCTTCCTCAGTCTCGTTTTCCATTTTTGATTTAAGATTCTTAAATCAAGATTCATTTACTGGAATACAAAATGACAAACTATAAGAAGTCTTGTTTTATGAGAAATTGATCAAAGTGAGTTAATCTTCCAATGGACTCAGAAAAATCAACTTAATTCAAAGGGAAAACAAGTTTCATTCTCCATTGGCAGATATTTGTTCTTAGGCTGTTTTAAGCATAAACTCACTTCATTTTGGTAAATTTTTCAAGA
>NW_015731624.1:0-330 GCF_001515625.1 Sinocyclocheilus rhinocerous
AACTGTTTGGTTACCAACATTCTTCAGAATATCTTCTTTTGTGTCCAACAGAAGAAAGAAATCCATACAGGTTTGGAACAACTTGAGAGCAGTGTTGGATGTAACTAGTTACTAAGTAATTAGTTACTGTATTGTAATTACTATTCCCTTGAAAAGTAAAGTAAGGAATTACTCCTTTTTTCTGTAATTGAATTACGGTTACTTCTTATGTAATTGAACTTAATACTGTGTTTAGACTGTAGAACATTTATACATAATGCAATACAATATAATAGTGGATTTAAAATCAAAATTTAAAGTCTAACCTTAAAATGCATGCTTTTTATGTAC
>NW_015731625.1:0-330 GCF_001515625.1 Sinocyclocheilus rhinocerous
AATGTACAGATTTAGCATGCATTCAAAGGATATTGCTTTAGCGTGTAGGATGTTGCCTTGCATACTGGTGCAACTATTTAGGCAATATATTAATAATTCAATTTATCTTCATGAATAAATGTATTACTCTTGTACTTTTTAAGGCTGACCCACAAGAGAAATGTTTAGCAATTTGTAGAATTTCTGTCGAGCACTTGTTTTCCACCAGATGGCAGTATTGTTCTTCATGTCTGTGATTTAGCATCATGACTGTTTACATTAAAATACTTGGGTCCCGCCTACTACACAGTAAATACTGTATACTGCCTGGAGTTCAGCGAGCAGCATTTA
>NW_015731626.1:0-330 GCF_001515625.1 Sinocyclocheilus rhinocerous
AAGAAAGAAAACTATCTTTACTAAAGTTTATTATTCAGCTGTTTTTTTTTTTCATAGCTCAAGCTTATTGGAGGTCTCTAAAAAGCATATACATAAAAAAAACAAAAAAAACAAAGATGTTCAACACCGTAGAACAGCCTAAAACATAACAAAACACAAAGATGCCAAATACCATAGAATAGCTTAACAAAACAAAACAGAAAGACAAAGATGGCCCAAAACATAGGATAGCTTAAAACAGGGGTGTTCAAAATCCAGCCCTCAGGGCAAATATGGCCTGTTTGATTAATTTAAACACCTCTCTTGCAACATGTTTAGCTATCACAGATA
>NW_015731627.1:0-330 GCF_001515625.1 Sinocyclocheilus rhinocerous
AAGCACTGATTCATTTACTTTATTTGGACAACAGGTAGCTGACGAAATGAGAAAAATCAAAGACAACATGACCCAGACTAGACTAAAAAGAAACATTATGACTATGATTTATGATGCCCAGGAGTCAGAAATTTACACCCAACCACAACATGCCCCATCACACCCATCCTCTAAATATCCACCTCCTGGGTACCCATCAACATACCCTACTCTATCTCAGCCACCTGCTAGGTATTTAACATCACAAGCGCCACGCCAACACTCTAACGTAGAACAGCAGGGTGAGCCTCTGGCATTTTCAAGAATGCTTACTAATTTAGAGGAGTAAAA
>NW_015731628.1:0-330 GCF_001515625.1 Sinocyclocheilus rhinocerous
AAGCTAGAAATGCATGGCAGGTTGCTGACAGAATGCCATTTGATCCTGGCATATGACGGTATTCCTTAGAGAGAGGAATACGGACGACAGTGTAGTGGAGCCAGAGACAGATGAGTCTTTTGAGGGGTCTCGCCTCCCACTTTCACATGAGGTGGGGGTGAGTTTTGTGAGCGCACACACATGGCTGTGTGTTATTGATCTAATATGATGCTCAACCCACCCACTCACAACAGGAAATGGAACTGTATGCCACTCTGCTGGGTCACAAATAATAAGCCAAAAAACGTGTTGATGTTTGTGCTAATATATTGCAGCAATAATAATTTGCAT
>NW_015731629.1:0-327 GCF_001515625.1 Sinocyclocheilus rhinocerous
CAGACACACTCACACACACACACACACTCTCTCTCTCACACACACGCAAACACACGCACGCAAACACACACTATCTCACAAACACAGACGCACTCACACGCACACACACACACGCAAACACACACACACACACGCAAACACATACGCACTCACGCGCACACACACACTATCTCACAAACACACACAGACGCACACACACACTCACTGACACACACACACACACACACTCACTGACATATACACACACACATACACACACTCACTGACACACACACACATTCACTCACACACACACTGACACACACACACACACACACACACACACAC
>NW_015731630.1:0-330 GCF_001515625.1 Sinocyclocheilus rhinocerous
AAGCCTGGCTTGTTTGGTAAACTTGTTTTATGAAACAGCCCCCAGTTTACAAATGGCTTATTTGAAGCTGTCTATGTGCATTGAAAAGTAAGTCAACAGAAAAAAATAACAAACAGCAAGGAAATTAAAAGAGAAAATGGGAGTCACAGCTGAAGAAAGTGTGCCATCTGTTGGATATACTGTGAACAACATCCTATGTGTTTCCTCTATTGAACAACCTTGTGCACTTGCACTTTTTAATTATATGACATTTGGAGTGTTATTGAACCTGTTTTGTTGAGGAAAGTGGCAGCAGGGCATGCCATGCAGTCAAAGCAACACTTATGCTGT
>NW_015731631.1:0-330 GCF_001515625.1 Sinocyclocheilus rhinocerous
AAAATAAAAACTATACCAAAATGTCTTTTTATTTTCGACTTTTAGTTAATATTATTTTAGTTAATATCTTGTTATTTTTCTTCTTAAGTAAATGTGTCTTGTGTCTTAATAAAAGAATATTTAGACATTTGTAGTGAAAAACAAGACAAATAACTGCAGTGTGACAAAAATAAGTTGGATTTTAAAGTACCAGACTGCTTCAATAAATCTAAAAACAAATTCAGCACACATTTTACAATAACGCACCCAGATCAGACTCTCTGTTCCTCTATATTAAAGGGGTCGTATGACGTTGCTAAAAAAGAACATTATTTTGTGTATTTGGTGTAA
>NW_015731632.1:0-330 GCF_001515625.1 Sinocyclocheilus rhinocerous
AAGTTCTCATTTGAAGGATCAAAGTTCCCTTGACATTGATTCCTCGGTACATTGATGGCAACAGCTTACGAATCCTCTTTGGTGTCATTATAGCTGTAAAACATTAAATAGAGCACGATAAGAAAAGTTTTGTGATGACTGGCAGACTAAACGCGGTTTACTAATGCCATTTTATTTCTTTACTTCCTGTTTGTGCTACATCATATAGTTAAATGCTATTTAAAAACCTTGATTTTATGCACTATACTCACTTCTGTTCAAAGAAGTCAATTATTTGGGCAAGAGTGGTAAGGTTCATCTTCTGTTCTTCCATACTTTCTGTCCAATGAT
>NW_015731633.1:0-330 GCF_001515625.1 Sinocyclocheilus rhinocerous
TTTTTGCAGTTGCCTGCAGAGAAATTTCTTCAGTATGAGTCTTCCTACACACATACATGAAAACAGTGATTATCATCTGAACAGTCTGTTCTTGTAAAAGTGGGCCATTCTCTGCCTGGCCCTCCCTTTTTCTTCTGCTTCTTTTGCCATCATTGCTCCCAACGCTCTGTCTATCACCAACTCTGAAGCGTGGGCGTCACAGTAGAGGAGTGAATCTCGCTTACGCGGGAATGACTGGTCTTCTTCTGCATGCTGGTGAATCCACCAGATACCACCAGATCTCTGCTCTATTTTTGTTCAGTGTGAATGTAATGTTCTAAAAAGAATAAT
>NW_015731634.1:0-330 GCF_001515625.1 Sinocyclocheilus rhinocerous
AAGTTTTGTTTAAATGTTCGCTGGTTCCCGCCTCCTTCTTCCCGACTTACGAACGTTGTTACAGTCATCTAATAAAGTTTCTGCCTGTGTCTGTTCTGTAAGAGTTTGACAGACAAATTCAGGAGAGTCATAATTAAAAGTCTCTCCAGGGGGCACCAGAATCCCATAAAGACTTCGTCCCCGGTTCAGTTTCAGTGGAAACTTCTGCTGGCCAGCAGTGGAGAAAAATCAGGCTGGACTGTGAGAATTAAGATGAATTAACTAAGATTAAGATATTATATTTTGAGCTTTCCAACTGTGTCTGCCAAATTACTTCTTACCAGGGTTGGG
>NW_015731635.1:0-330 GCF_001515625.1 Sinocyclocheilus rhinocerous
ATTTCAACTCCAAAGTTCCCAGTCATAATTGCAATTTTTGTCCAATCAATGCTTTTTCGAATGAACATGTCCCTCCCCCTTTAACTAAAATTGGGTACCCAAAGGGGTTTTTTAACAGCTATGGTGTAGAAGAACAAATTAGAGATTGTAAAATAATCTCAAAATACTCCAATTCCACTACAAGGAGCCTTTAAAGCATTGGAAATGGTCCATGGATGTTAAAGGTTAACATAGAGTTAACAAAATTTTTGTTTACCAAATATATAATGGGAAATGTATCCTCACAGGACAGAAAATGATGCTTGCCTCACAATTTTAAAGGATATTTAA
>NW_015731636.1:0-330 GCF_001515625.1 Sinocyclocheilus rhinocerous
ACAAATCAAGCATGCTTTGTTTCTTACCTTAACCTCACACTTCCTGTGGCAGGCTAACCGGCAAACTGCAAAGAGACAAAGAAAAAAACAAGCCATTATTTTTTACACATAATTTATAAATTCAATTGTGCATTTTAGAAATTTTGTTTACTATTACTTAGGGGTGTAATTAGGATTTAAGTAAATTGTGGGCTTTCTTCAGCAAAACAAAACAAAATAAAATACTTCAAATAATATATTATAATTAATGTAATTACCATTACTGAGAGGCCTAACTAGGATGTAAGTATTAAACACATTGTGGGATTGGACAAAACAAAACACAAAACA
>NW_015731637.1:0-330 GCF_001515625.1 Sinocyclocheilus rhinocerous
TTTTCCCCTTCTCCTGTCATATGGCATGGCGGGCCAAATCAAAGGTCATCATGGGCCCTTCAGACATTTTGGGTTCTCAAAAGATCTTTCTTTCAGTGAGCTTTTTAAAAGAACCATTTTTCCCCATCTCAAATATATTTTAATAATCTGAAGAACTTTTTTCGATTATGAAGGACCTTTTGTTATGTCAAAGGTTCTTCATGGAACCATCAAATAACTTTTATTTTAAAGAGTGTATTGCAAAGCCATTAAAATAATCATTATTGAGTCATGTAGTACATTGTAAATGTACTTAAAACTAGTGCTGTCAAACGATTAATCGTGATTAAT
>NW_015731638.1:0-330 GCF_001515625.1 Sinocyclocheilus rhinocerous
TTATTAAACATTAACTTTTCTTAAAAAAAAAAAAAGGTTACATTTTTACCCAATTAATTGCTATAATTAAACTCTCACACTGTTATAAATTGAAACTTTTACTGGAAAACCATGAAACGCAGCAATAAAAACGGTGCGATAAACCATGCATCCTTACCTCTGCTGCATTTGTGTGCTCCTGTATTGTTTTGCAGTGTTGTTAGTGTGGCTCTGTGAAGTGTGACTGTGATTTCATACCCAGCAGACAGGGCTGAACAGCCTCAGACTCTGTTCTCTGCCAAGCTTCCAGCTCTCTCCGCTCTATTTAAGCACATGTGGCACTGGCATTTG
>NW_015731639.1:0-330 GCF_001515625.1 Sinocyclocheilus rhinocerous
AGTCTAACAGGGCGGCAGAAAGAAGGCCTGTCGACCTGATATAACTGCACACAGGGCTCCTTCACACTCTTAAACTCATACATCAGTATAGGGAGAGTGAGGGTCACATACAGCTAGGCCTAAAGGAGCCTACTGAAGAAGTTTGTGGGAGCGGTGCTATAGCATCACCCTTATTTTCAAGGGGAGCAATGCTAGCTCAACCAAAAAAACTGAATGGGACCAAAAGCCATTCATACACCTGATTAGAGCTCCTCAGAGTGAGTACTCAATAATAGAACTTTAGAAGGAAGGGAGTACATCACACTCATACCTCAGTGCACTCAAAACCAC
>NW_015731640.1:0-330 GCF_001515625.1 Sinocyclocheilus rhinocerous
ACCAGATCACCACAACACTGTAGATATATAAACAAAACCTGGATAACAGACTGTGACAAAAAATTCTTCCTACTGAACAAAAGCAAGGCCAAACAGAGGATCCCCAAAGTTCATGCTATTGCATCAGTGTGTAAAGTTCTTTCAACAGCAGCCTCTTCAGTGCTCTGCTCTGCTCTTCAGTAAAGTGCACACAACGCAAGAAAAGAGGTAACGCTTCTGGGGACACAATAAGAGATGCCATATTAAATTTTTACTGCCTCTGTCCATTTAGAGTTCAATCTATTTTCAGAGACAGCAAGAGGTAGTAAAGGCCATAGCAAACAAACAAAC
>NW_015731641.1:0-330 GCF_001515625.1 Sinocyclocheilus rhinocerous
TGTTCACTCACTCTTTATTCTTTCTTTATTGTGTTATCTCTTTCGCTCTTTGTTCTCTCATTTAGTCTTTTTTCCACTTGCCCATTCTCTTCCTCTCGTCTCTTTTTCTTTTCTATTTTTTTCTTTCATTCACTCTTTTTTAAATCTTTTTTTTTTCCTGTTGTTCTCTTCATTCTGTCATTTTGTTTCAGTCTTTGTTCACTTGTTTTCATTAATTCCTGAACCCTTTTCAAGGTCCGATCTATTCTGTTTGTTCTTTCTGTTTTGTTCTCTTTCATTAGTTTCTTCTAGGGCTGCCACTAATGACTATTTTTATTTCGATTAATCTAT
>NW_015731642.1:0-330 GCF_001515625.1 Sinocyclocheilus rhinocerous
ACACATGCTCAGCTCAAAGTGTCTGAATAATTATTGCTCCTAAATTTTACTGTTAGTCCACTGTATGAAGAGTGGGTGTAATTTTTGGGTGTAATATGTCAGTTTACTTTATTTTGCTCTCATCACTTACATAAATGAACTGTAGTGTCCTGCACCCACTAGTAAATAAATATCAACAATTATATCTGCTGTCTTATATATTTTTGGTTTGACTGTATAATCACAAAGGTTTTAGCCTATACCGCACAGCTCTACAAACCTGGAGCTTTTTTCACCATTTTGCTCACCAGGATATTGGCGCGCTCACCTCGTTGAACAGAAGTTCCCGCC
>NW_015731643.1:0-330 GCF_001515625.1 Sinocyclocheilus rhinocerous
ATAAGAAATGCATTCTTTTTTTAAATTCTAAACATTTCATTTAAAACTCAAAATAGAACATAATATTAAATATCAATAAATATATTAAAATAAAAAATATATTTAAAAATTAAAGCCACCATTTAATATATTTAATATGGTGAATGGATTTTTAAACACATATTTAAAATATTTAAAGTCACCATGAAACTGAAATTGACCATTCTCATTATTTATCATTCAAGAAGCTGTTTGACGTAGATATGAGTCACAATAGAGTGCAATGATGCCGTATTTTTGTAGGCCATCCCGGAAGTTATTATCACCCTGGCTTCCAATAGGATTTTTCCA
>NW_015731644.1:0-330 GCF_001515625.1 Sinocyclocheilus rhinocerous
ATATTACATATTGTAAAAAGGGGCATAATATGTCACCTTTAAGTTGAGGCTTTAAATGCACACCTCCATCCATAGACACCTTATCTAATGCTGGAGTGATTTACCTGACTTCAAATAGATTATTCGGCAGAAGCTCAGTAAGTCGCATGAAAATATTCCACATAAATAGCATATAATAAATTCAATATAATTAGGTAAACTCCGATTTTAAAAACGCCAACAATGCTGTGATAGTTTTTAATACTTGTAATGAATATTTTGACAGGTAATGGAACTGAAAATAACACTGATGGGAGGAGATGAGAGGAGTCTGGAAGTGAGAGGTGAAGC
>NW_015731645.1:0-330 GCF_001515625.1 Sinocyclocheilus rhinocerous
TTTGTTGTCATAATAATGGTGTTGAAGTGTCTGCTGCTTTAGATTGATGTCAAATGGCCAGAATCCATATAAATGCACATCATCAAATAGCTCTAGTGCCATATTAACTAACATGAAACCTGTGGAGAGGCGTTTTTCTTTCAGGCCAAGCCCCTTCCAGAAACGGTCCAATGTCTTGAGGTAGTAGGGACTAAAGAACACCACAGGCTGCTGAGGTCTGATCGGCTGGAGCACCTGGAGGGTTTTAATTGACACCGCAGTGCAGACTGTGTATGCAAAGGCTGGAATCATCAGAGACGCATTTCCATACACACTCACGCGCCGCACCAG
>NW_015731646.1:0-330 GCF_001515625.1 Sinocyclocheilus rhinocerous
TTTTGCAGAGATAGCAATCAATGTGACATGGCTTTACAATTAAAACTGATGATGTGGAAAACTGGTTTCAGTGGTGTGTTAAGAGGAGTAATTTTATATTCCATACCTCGGATAGTGCATGTACATCACAGAGAAATCTACATTTACATCTGCAAGATGTATTTTTTAGAGCCTTATCTACATGACATCTCTAAGACATTTCCCATGATGTCAAATAGATGTTTAGACAATGACTAAGATGTTTGATTTAGAATGTATGTGAAAATGGACACCTTAAAGATGTTGATCAGATGTTTGATTAGATGTTCCAGATCAAGCAATCTTTAAAAG
>NW_015731647.1:0-330 GCF_001515625.1 Sinocyclocheilus rhinocerous
ATCAAAAAAATTATATAAAAACAGCCTTATGTGCAATGTAAATATATTTAATTCTGGTGTTAATTAAACTGTTTATTATTAAATAAATTTGATTCATGAATTCATTATTAAATACATTTTATTTTTGTTTTTGGCGAAATAAAAAGACCTCCTTGAGTGAGACATTTTTTAAAGTACAAATGTTCCATGTAATCTCAATTAAGAAGCCATCAAAGGTGTATGCATGAGTGCCAATTATAAAATAATTAACAAAATGCTGTTTTAGAAGGATTAAGACATTTCACACCGTATGTCAACTGCATCAGTTGGTATACTACTATTGTAGTAATT
>NW_015731648.1:0-330 GCF_001515625.1 Sinocyclocheilus rhinocerous
CTGGAGAGCCAAACACTGAGGCTGCCGTCTGCGGCGCCATCGTTACATACATTTCAGGTTGACTATTGTCAGAACAACAATTTAAAGAAAAACATATGGAGCAAGTTAACGCTAGTTGAGAGCAGTGTGCAATTTCTGAGCAAAACAATATTCAAAAATAATGACTGTTGTCAAAGAGGTTTCCTCAATCTGTTATAGGGCCGTTACACTCTTAAAAATAAAGGCTCTCCATGAAGATCCATGTAACCTTTTCATTGCACAAAAGGTTTATTATAATGGAAAAAGATATTCTTCAGATTATAAAAATATTCCTTAAACTAAGAAAAAAAA
>NW_015731649.1:0-330 GCF_001515625.1 Sinocyclocheilus rhinocerous
CGAAATTTCGGTGCATCCCATGTACCTACGTATCATTGATCTACATATGTATTATGTATCAGTTGTACTTTTTGTTTTATTTT
This sequence comes from Sinocyclocheilus rhinocerous, assembly GCF_001515625.1. Taxonomy (NCBI): domain Eukaryota; kingdom Metazoa; phylum Chordata; class Actinopteri; order Cypriniformes; family Cyprinidae; genus Sinocyclocheilus; species Sinocyclocheilus rhinocerous. Next base: position 84 of record NW_015731649.1, read on the forward strand.
GGAGTATTTGGTTCTGAATATTCTTTACTATTTGTTTTAAAGGTCTGCAAGTGAGATCAGCAGAGCATCAACTAGCATTTGTCCTTCAAACAGCCATCCTAATCCAGCTGAAGGTCAATCATCCACAGATGCTGCAACTTTACAACTTGTTGACTTAACAGAAGATGATCTAATACTGGTAACGTGGTGTAGGCTTTTATAGATTGGAATTTGCTCATTTTTCATATCTGTCACAATAAACATATTG
>NW_015731650.1:0-330 GCF_001515625.1 Sinocyclocheilus rhinocerous
TCTGGTATTCCTGCACAAAACTGTATTCATTTGAACACTTCTCTACTGTTTAATCTTCAAAATAAATGTGAAAAGTGTTCGATTTCCAGTAGATGGCAGCAATGTTCTACGAACTAAACTATAGCCCTTTCTAACGTTATCACCGCGAATTAAACTGAGAAACGTACATTGTAAAAAAATACAATAAATCCCCATGCTACACAACTATAGCGTAAAAATATTATTGAAACGTATTATCATGTTACACGAAAAATGGTAGGGTACAACGAGGCTAAATGCGTCCGGGGTAAAAGGCGCCTTTGATATTATTTTCCTCTAAACCACTAGATG
>NW_015731651.1:0-330 GCF_001515625.1 Sinocyclocheilus rhinocerous
ATCATCCCTGTTCCTATAGAAGCAGCCACCAATAACTCTGAATGATTGCAGACCGGTTGCACTAACACCAATAATCATGAAGTGCTTTGAGAGTACTTTGGTTGGCAGAGTCATTTTTCATCGAAAAGTCAGTTCATTGCAGTTTTAATTTAGTCAATGAAGATGATGATGAAAAATATTCGTTAACAAAAAAAAATTTCTGTGACTAAAACAAGACACAGTGTCCATTGCTCCCTACTCCCTGAGCAGGGGACATCTGTTGAAGTTTACTTCACTTTTACTTCACTGCCTGCAGCGTCTTCACACACATACGAAACTTACTAGAGAAGC
>NW_015731652.1:0-330 GCF_001515625.1 Sinocyclocheilus rhinocerous
GTCAAATTAAAAAGTTAAAAACATGCCTTGATCCCCCTACATTAAGTTCCACTGAGTTGTGTGAATATTAGCAAGGTCATCCAGATGTTGCTTGGTAAACTTCGAGATTTAAATATTGTGTGAATAGATTAATGATGCATTCTCAGTTGTATGATTCGTTAACTTTAAGTCTGTAATTTGTATTAAGTTACAGACTTTATGAAACACTAGGAAACACTATATTCTCATAACATGAGAGCTGATTTACCATCAGGACTCCTCACAGGTTCATCACTCTGCTCCACTTTTTCATCTGGACCTGAGTGGGCGCTGTTGACTTTTCTCCTTTCC
>NW_015731653.1:0-330 GCF_001515625.1 Sinocyclocheilus rhinocerous
GATACTATCGGAGGTTTGTGCGTGACTACTCCAAGATCATTAAACCTCTCACCGACCTTACAGCAGGATATCCTCCTCTCCGGAAGAGCAGTAAAAAGAAACAGAAGGATGGGGGGTACTTCAACCCCAAAGAAGAGTTTGGTGATCGATGGGCTCCAGACTGTCAGAGTGCCTTTCACTCTATAATTGGCAAGCTTACATCTGCACCTGTTTTGGGCTTTGCTAACCCCAAGCTTCCCTATGTGCTTCACACCGATGCCAGTACCACCGGGCTCGGTGCAGCTTTATACCAGGAGCAGGAGGGGCAGATGCGAGTCATAGCCTTTGCCA
>NW_015731654.1:0-330 GCF_001515625.1 Sinocyclocheilus rhinocerous
TACGGGACGATTCCGTATTTTAAGGGACGGGTGGCAACCCTACATCGTGTGGACAGACATGTTGAGATCACATGAGCCATTACCATTAAACATACACAACTAAGATTACACAATAAACTTGGCTCGTTTTTTATCATCATCACTTCGAATAATGGGAAGAAATTTTAAGATCACATTTAACACCTCCTTTAATAGCTTAGTGTGTATAAGATCTACATGTTGTTGATTTTGATGTTTGTTCTTTGTGCCATTAAAAATTGTGTTAATCTGGATTTGTCTTTTTTTCATTAGACCTGATGACACTGAAAGAGGAGAGTCAAGAACTCAGTG
>NW_015731655.1:0-330 GCF_001515625.1 Sinocyclocheilus rhinocerous
AGCCTCATCCATCCCCCATTCTTTACTGTGGCAGGCAGTTGTCCGTATCTGACCTGTGCCTAGACGAGCGTGTTTGTGCTAGACTGAACGACTGCACTTTAAGTGTCTTTTGGCAGACACACAGCAAATACCTGCACCAGGTGGATCGGCAACCCCAACACACTTGCACGCGCAGCTCAGGTGACAATGCAAGCCCTAGAATTCCTAAACCGGTCAGTATGGAAAAGCGATAGTTGCCTAGGGTTAGAATGGGGTTGCAACCAAATATTTTAGATGGAATGATCGCGCTGTCTTTATTCTACACTCAATCTGATTGTCGGGCATGTGCAT
>NW_015731656.1:0-330 GCF_001515625.1 Sinocyclocheilus rhinocerous
CATCTACAACTTAAAATATCTGAACAAAGTACAGATGAAGTGATATTGAAGAGAAAGTGCATGGGTTTGAAGCTGATGCGGAGTAAAACATTTATTTAATCAATACAGACAATCAAGGTGATTTATCTAAAAGAAAAAAAAAAAAAAAGCCTTCCCACACTGACCTTCATCTTACGCAATACCATGACAAGCAACTAAATGCAAAACAATCAGTCTGTGCATCTGATTGAATCAAGGTACACAGATGTTGATAAAACATGTTTATTCTCTCCACCCACAATTTAGACCAATAAATAGGGTCTGCACTCAACCACCAGCACTAGACTCCTG
>NW_015731657.1:0-330 GCF_001515625.1 Sinocyclocheilus rhinocerous
TACTTGTTCTGACCTTTAACAATGTCTTTAGTTGATGCATTCTAATGCATTCAGTGATATTATCACTCGAATACAAACGTGATGTTGACTTGAATTAATGTCGTAACAAGACCTAATTGTCAGTTTTGATGGAGATCTGTTTGTGTGTGTACAGGTTTGTCTATACCTGTTATATATTTAGAAATTTTGAAAATGTCCTCAAAAATATAGTGAAATGTGCCAAAAAAGTGAAATTTGAAGGACATTTGAAGCAATTCTCTCTATTTAAAAGATGTTTAAATTACATTTTTTTTTTAAACTTTAAGTCTGATATCAACAGGTTTGTGGTTT
>NW_015731658.1:0-330 GCF_001515625.1 Sinocyclocheilus rhinocerous
TTAAGTTTCTACTCTTTCTTGCTGTTTATCTTCAGTAGAATAAAATAATTTTTTATTAATAAACTTTATGATGATGATGATTATTATTATTATATGTTAATAATATATTTTTTTTTTATTACTTTTAAAAATATATTGTTTTCCTTTGAACTTTATACACAATTTTTCTCTGAACTTTTCGAGATTTTTGGGGGTCACTGGACCCCATGAGTTTGAAAACCGACTAATAGGCCTATACCGTTCGTTTTAGATTGTTCTTAGCTAAATAGATTTTCACTGCAATTCCTCAACATCAGCAGGAGATGGAGACATTCTGTCGTAAAACAGTTC
>NW_015731659.1:0-330 GCF_001515625.1 Sinocyclocheilus rhinocerous
CAGTATAATACTTTAACATTAAATATGGCTGGAAGATAAAAAACAATCCAACTAAGAGAGCAAAATGAATGTATCACACAGAAACAAATGTATTATTTTCTCTTATTCTGTAACCACGGCTCCTTAGTAATTGTTTCTTTATTTGGGCAAAATATTTTGCCTTTGTACTGGCTATGGCCAGTTTCTTGTGTACAAAATTGGCCACACTTTCTGCATGTATTTGCTTTTACAGTACGATTGTACAACCGTTTGGTTGGGGTGGCTGTGTCATTTGCAGGTGGGTCAGAGTACCGTATTGGCCCGAATATAAGACGACCCTGATTATAAGAT
>NW_015731660.1:0-330 GCF_001515625.1 Sinocyclocheilus rhinocerous
ATCTTCTTTTGTGTTCAGCAGAAGAAAGAAACTCATACAGGTTCGGTTGAGTAAATGACAGGATTTTCATTTTCAGGTCACTATCCCTTCAGTAAAACACAGACTGCAGTGAGTGAGAGCTTCTGGTGTCTGTCACAGAGGTCTTTTTGCACGCAGACGAAAGAGGTCAGAGACTCCAGGCCATGATGAGAGAGAGTTTGTGCTGCTGTTCATCAGACTGCCTTCTATCTTCCAGCAGAGGAAGAGCTGGCCCTGACTCCAGACCCTCGGCGAACAGCCATTCATCTGTGAAGAGCGTCAGTCCAGATCACACGAGCCGTCAGAGACCAA
>NW_015731661.1:0-328 GCF_001515625.1 Sinocyclocheilus rhinocerous
TAATGTTCTTTTTAGCAGCATCATATGACCCCTTTAATACACTTAAATAATCTAACTCTGATGCAAATTAAAATGCTAAAAAAAAAATCTAGATGTAAATGAAATTATATTTCTTTCCTCCCCCCTCAATAACTACTTATTTTAATGAAGAACATACAGTTTTTTACTTTCTGGAATTACAAAATAAATCATGGTTAATAAATTTATTATATCAATATTCCCAATTTCTGTTAATAAAAAAGTTTGAAAACAAGGGGCTTTGTCATAATTACAGCAAAATAATACTAAAAATATCTTAGTTCAGGTGTTTCTAATCTTTCTGATGCCA
>NW_015731662.1:0-330 GCF_001515625.1 Sinocyclocheilus rhinocerous
AAGTGTTCATCTCATGAACATCTCATGAAGGAGGATGAAGTGTAACTTCTTATAATTTACAATAATTGCTTGTTATTGTGATCTGCACTGGGAGATGATTATTTAAAACATTTTTAACATTTAAAACTAAAATACATGCATTCAAACTTTGTCATTCATACAAACTTTGTAACATTTAAATGTTATTAATTTTTTTGTATTATTATTATATATAATACGATGTGATATTGAAAACAACTATAAACTCTATGTAACAGTACAAAGTGAAGTAGCCAGATCTTTGAATAATGGCACACAGTGTGCTTCACAGTGCAGCTTGTTCTGGTGAAG
>NW_015731663.1:0-330 GCF_001515625.1 Sinocyclocheilus rhinocerous
ATTCCCAAACGAATGAGCCGGAACCTTTTAGTGAATCAAACACACGCAACTAACTAAACAGTGTATTAACTGGCAGTTTATTCCTTAAAAATAAATAAATAAGTATGAATAGAAATGCTGTGAAGAAACAGTTGAGATATCAAGGAGATCTCATTTGTGAAATGCATATGTTCCTTTCACGACAACAACTGTCGTTTTGTTTCAACCAGAAAAGAGTATTTAAAATTTATTTCACGTTTTTATGTGTGCAACACCCTAAAGTTTTAGCAGCTAGAAATAAAACAGAACGATGGAAGTCATATTGTGCTGACTGGCTCCGTCTCATTAGAG
>NW_015731664.1:0-330 GCF_001515625.1 Sinocyclocheilus rhinocerous
ATTACTTGGTTACTCTGGTTTACAGGATTAAAAATCATATAGCTTGCAATCAACTTTTATATAAATATGTCCTTTTGAAATCAAGATTTTAAAATTATTTTATGCATATCAGGGTTATTATAATGAATTAAAACTACAAATTAAAATATAAAAAACGAAAAGTATTTTTAGTTTAACTTTAAGTACTGAAATAACTAAAAGTGAAACCAATTCTGAAAATACGAACTATATAGACGTTTAAAAAAAAACTAATAAAAATGACAAAAACACAGCAAAATTTAAAATGAAAACAGGAAATCTAAAAATTCTAAATATTAACAAAAACTATAA
>NW_015731665.1:0-330 GCF_001515625.1 Sinocyclocheilus rhinocerous
AGTGATGTGAGTTGCAATACTGCTAATTACAGTAACAAACGACTTGAACTCAAATCTCATTTAGTAAACTGATACAGTATTCATTACCGCGTTAATGGTGGAAAGAAGGCACTGCACCCATTCGGAATGTAAAAACACAACCCATTCTTAATTGCCTCTCCCCCACAAAGGCCATGTCTAATGCAACACCAATAACCAGTGTTAACATGACATTTAGGAGCAGTAGAGAGAATAAGACTGTCAGTGAAATCACGATGACCCTCTCCATCTGAAATATGACACCAAGCCAGAGCCCAGCGTCTCATTGTTCCTGCTGAGTAGCAGCACACG
>NW_015731666.1:0-328 GCF_001515625.1 Sinocyclocheilus rhinocerous
AAGGAAAAATTGAAATCGCATCATATGACCCCTTTAATCTTTTTGTCTGTCTCTTGTCTTTTCTTGCAGGTTTTCCCCTGGTCTGCATCATCCTCTGGATCTGCTCTAGACTGTATTTTGAGGACACAGAGTAATTGCACATTTTTCTTTACCTTACTTAGTGGTGCTTGTTCATACTAGGTTTAGGGATTTGAACAAGTTCTTAAAGCCAAGAGCGCACTACAAGACTCAATCTCATCGCCTTTGATGTTTTCAGTCGGCAGCTAGTCTGCTACAAGACTTAGGGCTAAGTAAGCAATGACCCAGAACACCCTGGAAAATGCAGAGC
>NW_015731667.1:0-329 GCF_001515625.1 Sinocyclocheilus rhinocerous
ATGTGACACTGAAGACTGGAGTAATGATGATGAAAATTCAGCATTGCATCACAGGAATAAATTACATTTTAACATATATATTTAAATAAAAGTGTTATTTTAAATTGTAAAAATATTGCATAATATTACTGTTTTACCATATTTTTGATTAAATAAAAATGCAGCTTTGTTATGAATAAAAACAAATCTTACCAACCCCAAACATTTGAACAGTGTTTGCAAGTAAGGTAATCATTTATTTTCAGATTTTCAATAAATTATCAACACTCTGGGATGAATTAACTGCAAAACTTTAAAGGGGTCATATGATGCTTTTTTAAAGATCATTA
>NW_015731668.1:0-330 GCF_001515625.1 Sinocyclocheilus rhinocerous
ATTTCATTTATATTGAGTAACATAACCTGTTTAATATTAGCAATTCCAATGAGTCATAAAATTTAATCTAAATAATTTTTATGTTATGGTTTACATTTTTACTATAATAAGCATTTATATTTACTCATATTTATATAAGCATTTACACATCACAGTAGTAATTATTATTAATTAAGTATGTACGGATAAATAGATCTTTAAACTGAAATACTGAAGGCTCTGGGAGTCCAAAAGGCCTTTAAAAATATATTTTTTAAAAATTAGTTTGATACATTATGACTTGTCGTAATCTTGTGAATTAAAAATATTGAAAACCTTAAACTTATTTTT
>NW_015731669.1:0-330 GCF_001515625.1 Sinocyclocheilus rhinocerous
ATTGATTACTATAGCATTGAGAGTGATAAATTATTATAAACTGCTCTACAAAGATGTTTGATCAATAAAACCAACTGTGATTTTGTGTTATATATTTTGTATGATGTGCTAAATGTTTAATGCATTTATCCAGTGCTGTGTTTTTTAACTGTTTTACACAGACTGATATTCTTGTAAAAGTATTCACACACACACAAATACAATAAGAAATGTAACTAATAATAATAATAATAAAGACATCAGGCACTGGAGTTTTGCATGGCATAAAATTATTCTAGTAAATGTTATGCTTAAATGTAAAAAGCATTAAAGCATTAAACCCACTGACAT
>NW_015731670.1:0-330 GCF_001515625.1 Sinocyclocheilus rhinocerous
ACTGTGAAGTACTTGCTTAACAAGTACTTGCTTAATAGTTTTTTTATATATAAAATAATTATGAGGGATTGAAGGATAAACCAAGGTTTCACTTATTTTAAAAGTGTTTACCCTTGTGAAAAAGATGTGCGCTTAGTTTCAATTGAATGCGCACATGTAGTGTACTTCAAATTTTAAAAGTGTTTTTAACATATAGGCTACTTATGATAAAAATGCCACTTAAGTTTACTTAAAAAGACAACACTTTCATGACTTAGCACACTTAAGTATATTTGTAAAATTACACTTTGTAATATGTCAAATTAAAAGTTTTACTTTAAAGTAAATTTT
>NW_015731671.1:0-330 GCF_001515625.1 Sinocyclocheilus rhinocerous
AGGATCAGTGCTGTGGTTGCAAAAAACAGTGAGTTATGAAGCCTTGGATAAAAAGAAAAGATTCAGGTTGAAAAAGATGTTAACGAAATTAAGGAGAAGTAAAGTGAAAGTTTCAAAAAGAAAAATAGTTATATGAACAAATCACAAGTGGCATTCTTCGCTCTGTGCTTTTTTCTTTCTGTCTCTATCCATTTCTTATTTCTCTATATGGATGTGTGGAGACTGGGATCATTAAATATTAATGGGGGGAGGGATAAGAATAAATTAGCACAGATTTCAGAATTGTTAAGAATTGATAAGGTTAATGTTTGTTTTTTTACAAGAAACACA
>NW_015731672.1:0-330 GCF_001515625.1 Sinocyclocheilus rhinocerous
AGAGTAAAAACTATATTAGCCTGGTTTAGCACAGGTTATTCGCTTGTTTGCTCTGCTGTGTGTCTGTAATCAATCAGGCTGAACAGCTCAGACGATTTATCATATAACACAAACTATGCATTGTTTTGACACTGTTGCAGTTAATTCTTCACATTGAAACTTCATTATCGTTTCGAAATAGTGCACGCTCTTCAACTCACTTTAATTGATTATTTTCAGTTCCATTCGTTTGCGCGTTGTCTCAAGGACATGCCCACAATATGAGAAGCAATGAATATTCATGTGAACTCCACCCACTGGAACAGTTTTTCACAGGAACTGAATATTACA
>NW_015731673.1:0-330 GCF_001515625.1 Sinocyclocheilus rhinocerous
ATGAAAGCATGTCCCAACACATCTGAAATAAAGCATCCAACATGTTCTCCACATCCTAAAACTGCAATTACTCTGACCTCAAAAGGCCGTCGTACACCCAACACTCCCTAAGAGCCACTGCAAAATTACACCACTATCCTTTTAACAATGGACTTCCCCTGCAAGTTGGGACAAACTCCCTCCCGCACAATGACTTCCTGTCTGGATGAGTGAACGCAGTGTAAACTCTTATCAGGCAAATAGCCACAGTTAATGACACATGTCATGAGAGAATCGTTTTCTTGTTAATAATGACCAGTGTTGGGCAAGTTACTTCCAAAATGTAATACA
>NW_015731674.1:0-330 GCF_001515625.1 Sinocyclocheilus rhinocerous
ATGTTATAACTCAACCTGACAGAACCACCTCTGTAATTATGTAACGGCATTTACGCAGCGCAAACATCTACAGCTTTTAACTCTACTTAGGAGCACAGCAAAGTTGTTAAACGAAACCTTGGGCCTTGACACACTTTTACACATAATATCATTTCGCACAGATAGCCCTGTGGGTCACCTAAGATGGCAGGCCTTCTCCCACACACTGTGGTATTCATTTCCACTCAGCACAGCTACAATTATTGCTCAGCGTATCGTTTCCTTGGCTGCTCTCACTAGAGGCTCTGCTTAAATATTATAATTAGGTGAATGGTGGGCAGACTGTGCTGC
>NW_015731675.1:0-330 GCF_001515625.1 Sinocyclocheilus rhinocerous
ATGTTTTCCATAAAATGAAGCTTTCCTCATGCTCCTTGAATGTGGTTCCTGCTCATCTTTTTATGGAAGTTCTGGGTGTTGTTGAACCTTTTGTTTTAACAGTAATAAATAGTAGCCTATCTCAAGGCATTGTTCCACCAATCCTGGAACATGCAGTAGTGAATCCAATTCGAAAAAAATGTCTGTTCATCGGCCCATCTCAAAATTACCATTTTTATCGAAAGTGATGGAAAAAGTTGTCTTCCACCAATTGAATGTATTTTAAGTGAGAATAACTTGTTAGAGTTGCATTCGGGTTTTAGACAACATCATAGTACAGAGTCAGCTTTG
>NW_015731676.1:0-330 GCF_001515625.1 Sinocyclocheilus rhinocerous
AGCGCGTGCAGCTCAAAACAGAAATGCAGAACATTAATAACTACTATCATATACATAACGTTATAATGAGAGCACTATTGTAAAAAATGCTGTGAATTATTAGAGTTTGGCTGACGTTTAATAATAATAATAATAATAAATGTATTTATATAGCATCTTTCAAACATAAAATGCGACTCAAAGTGCTTTACATAATCAAGAATAAACAAACTACAACATTACATCCAATAAAACAAATATATCAAGCTTACAATATATGTAAAACAATATAACACATTCAATAAAACAGACATTTTCAGTGTAAACTACCTGAAGGCCAAGTTAAAAAAA
>NW_015731677.1:0-330 GCF_001515625.1 Sinocyclocheilus rhinocerous
ATGTTGTTAACATTAACAATTTGAGAACAAAGTATAACAATAATATTAATTTGCATGGTTTGACGTGATCTGAGCTAACTTTGTGATCATTAGATTTAATCACCATGGTAGCGCGATTTCTTATAAAACTTTTTTTTTCAGTTGGTCAGAACAAAACAGGCAGACATGTTACTTCATATGACATTTTCAGGTGAAGCTTCTTATTTTGGACATACTTCCAAGACGTAGTATCTGTAATTCCAAAGTGGCCTTCAGTGAATATCCACACTGGTGCGATGACTTACAGCCCACACATACACCTCAAACATTAGATTTATCCATGCTGAGGAG
>NW_015731678.1:0-330 GCF_001515625.1 Sinocyclocheilus rhinocerous
ATGTCAACACAAGGTGACAGCACTAAATTTTAGGCCAGATGTATCTATCAGTAAAACGCGAGTTTGATAACTGCCATTTCTTTAGCGCACGAGAATTCCTAAACGCTCCAAAAGCGGAACTGCGCTACTCGTATAACAAAATGTCTCGATCACACGACCACTAAACAGCGCTGAGATTCCATGAGAAGCGTCCGAGTTTGGAGCGGAGGTCTCCGATACAAACTACAGATGTCACTGTGATTTTATAATCTATTTGATTTATCTATCTATTTGTGATTTTAAATCTACTCATAGATCGATTACAAAACTATACAGGTATTCAAGGGCAGG
>NW_015731679.1:0-330 GCF_001515625.1 Sinocyclocheilus rhinocerous
AGACAGAGAGCGTTTTTACCTGAAGAGCGCGAAAATAGACGCTAGCGAACTAAATTTGCGTTCGCAAAACCATAGCAACAGTTATCAGTGCTCTATAGCACATTAGCAAAATAAGTCATTTTCCCTAACTCTATTGCATATTTACATGAAAAAAATGACAAAAACATTAGTATTTATTTTAAAAATAAAATAAAATAAAATAAATTAGATGGTACGTTTGACTAACTGCAGGTGGCGCCAAAAGTTGCGTTGCGCATGCGCGAACGAACCTTAACTAATCACGCTCCAAATTTGGCCCACAGAAATGGCAGTATAACTATCCTTTAAGAA
>NW_015731680.1:0-330 GCF_001515625.1 Sinocyclocheilus rhinocerous
GGAGCTAAACTCTGCAAGACACCGGCCCTCCAGGACCGAGTTTGGTGACCCCTGTTCTAATGGCTTAACACGTGCAGACGCACTTTTGGATGCGCTCTAGTGTTCTTGCGTAATTCAGCCACAGGGTGGCGCTGTAATATTGATTGACAGGTTATAAATACAGACGCATAGAACGTCACCTTAGAATTACGTTAATGTAGTATTTATCATGTTTGAATGTTACTTTAGAATGGTATGAGGTGGGGAGAAATTCAGAAGAAGAAAAGAAAGCCAAATAAGAAAGAAAGTTGATTCAGAACAAACATAAAACAAACACAACAGAAGTATTTG
>NW_015731681.1:0-330 GCF_001515625.1 Sinocyclocheilus rhinocerous
CTTACGGGTTTGGAACGACATGAGGGTGAGTAATTAATAACAGAACTTTAATTTTGGGTGAACTATCCCTTTAAACATAATAATCATGATAATGGCATTCTCACAACCCCATGCCATATTTGATAGAATATTATATATGTAATATATTTCCACTTCCCTCTATGTGTGAAATGACAATATAAACTGGGGAAAGACCAATATGATGACAGTCAAGCTTTTTTGATCAATACTAATACAACCTGTGAACTTAAAAAAGTACTTTTATTCTGATGAACCAATAAAATTATGGCCAATATTTACAAATAATTACTTCTTAGTTTCACATTACAA
>NW_015731682.1:0-330 GCF_001515625.1 Sinocyclocheilus rhinocerous
AGCAGCGGACAATGTTAAATGCATATATGAGATGCATATCTGAGGAGAAATGCATTGTTTGTCGGCGCCACCTAGCGTGCAGGCGTGAATTAGCAGAAGGCGCACAATCGTTTCGTGCTCGGTGTGAAAGTACCGTTCGTCGGTGATTCGCCTCGCTTTTTTGCATCGCGCTCAGTGTGAAACGGCCTTAAGTCATGCAGTATTCCCGCAGCAGCTCACTCTACATCCTCTGCTGTTTTCCAGATGAGTTTTTTCCATAAAATTTAACAGAATCCATAGACTGCATGGGGATGGGTAAGCAATCCAACTATAGTTCAGACCAAGCAATCG
>NW_015731683.1:0-330 GCF_001515625.1 Sinocyclocheilus rhinocerous
AGCTTCCAGCTGCCATGAAGGTCGCTCCTGCTACATCTTCACTCATGTGCAGTTTCTGATGGAAGGGATGAGCATACAGAATCACACACAGGATGTGCAGAGGCAATAATTAAAAGGTCTAAATAGATCCCGGAGATGTGCAAAACTGTAAGTGGATTATATGAATGACTAGCAGCTCTTAAAGGAACAGTTCACAATGATTTTCGTCATTACTTTTTTACACTATGAACTGGAAAAGAGCAGCATGAAGATAATGGTTTTATATTTTAATATTTTTCAATCGTAATTTATTGCCGTGATAGCAAAGTTGAATTTTTTAGTATCAATACT
>NW_015731684.1:0-330 GCF_001515625.1 Sinocyclocheilus rhinocerous
GAAGCTCGAAGCCTGCTACTCGCTGTGGAAGACACTTCTCTTCAGCGCCTTCTCCCCTGCTGCAATCCGGCGATCACAAAGAGCAAATTTTCTAGAATGGAGAGCGAACTGATTCGCATCCTCACCAGGCTGTGGAGAATCTCGGCTGAGAATGGTCGGCTCCGGAAGAGCCTGCCTGCAGCCGCTTAGACGAACGATAGGTCGAACGGTAGAGACTGGTGCCGTTTTTACCGGAAGTTCACGATGAACTTACCAAGGCATGGCGTGCCCCTACTCGATGCGTGTCCACTCTTCTAATTCTGTTGTCCTCCACCTCTATTGATGGCACTG
>NW_015731685.1:0-330 GCF_001515625.1 Sinocyclocheilus rhinocerous
AGTATATATATATATATATATCAGTAGAATTAAAATTAAATAGCTGCAGTTTTCTTAAGTGTATTTGGAAAAAGGTTTGGAATGAAACATAATGTGACACATGAAAATTACAATATTACAAAAATAAATTAAAATAATTTTTTTTAATATTATCTATTGAACTCAAAATGGCCAAGTGCCCAAGAGCTTGAATATGAGCCAGTAAGAGCTCTGGTTAAGCAATAATAGTTAATTAATGTGCATTTCTGTCTGTTTAGAATGAGAGCTCTAGAATGGACACCGTGATTATTGACGAGATGCCTTCGCTCTGCACTCCTGTCCGCAAGGTTG
>NW_015731686.1:0-329 GCF_001515625.1 Sinocyclocheilus rhinocerous
ATTTTTAGCTTTTGAAATCTTGGCTTATGAGATTCTCTTAAATGTAGCTTGTTTATAATCTAAGCCTATATACAATATACAGTATATACAGCTTATATATAGTGTACACACACACATTACTGTTTAAAAAGACTTTTTAAAGTTTTTAGGAAGTACTCAGCAAGGCTGCAATAATTTGATCAAAAATACAGTAAAACTGTAATATTAGAAAATATTATTATAATTTAAAATAACTTTTCTGTTTTGATATATTTTAAATTATAATTTATTCCTATGAACAAGCTGAATCATTACTTCAGTCTTCAGTGTCACATGATCCTTCAGAAATC
>NW_015731687.1:0-330 GCF_001515625.1 Sinocyclocheilus rhinocerous
AAATGCAATTTTTCATATACAAGCTAAAGGTGTAGTTGAGTATTTTTGCATTAAATGGGTAAATAAGTACATATCCCACAAAACACAGCAAAATCATATAAGTCGTATAGAAGTAAACAAAACAAAAAAAGATATATAATTTGTATCATTACATTTTTTTATTTTTTTTATATAGAATCATACTCTTTGTCTTTGTCTTTGACCCCAAAGACCATGAACATAAACAGGAAATGAAGAGAGTATGAAGGTTAAGTTTGTTTTCTTGGATTTTCCCAGCAGACTTTTACACCATTCTCTTATAACGTTCAAATAGTTGGTCGGGAATTCCCT
>NW_015731688.1:0-330 GCF_001515625.1 Sinocyclocheilus rhinocerous
GTTACTTAAGTTACAAATGCAGTGTTAAAAAATATGAAGTAAATATCATGTTTTGTGCGTCAGTATGAGAATGCGAGCTAAACATGCAGACAAGTCCTACAACATTTAGATGCAATGAAAGGTTTCCTATCATATTTCAAAATGTTGCACTCAATTTCACATCTTTTAGTATGGCATTATAGTTTGGGAAAAGTTCACCTCAAGAATGTGTACTTCATGTCACAATAACACTGATATAAGTAAAAATAAATGACTCATCAGAATGATATCCTCCACTGGATTAAGCCGCGTCACATCGCATTCTTCTTCTGAGGTAAATTCAAGGCTTAT
>NW_015731689.1:0-330 GCF_001515625.1 Sinocyclocheilus rhinocerous
TGTTATGCTAGGATATTGATGACTTTGAAACCTGTACGTTTTTTTTTTTTCAATTTATAATAATTTGGTGCAGTGACAAGCCTATTTACTATTTGGTGATGTGTATTACTGCCAAGGGTAAATAAATGACAAGAGTTATAATTTCGATCATAAGCAACTGATTGGGTCTGAGTCTTGGGACTATTACTTTACTCTATCCACTTTATAAACATGACCATCTGTCCCCTGCCAGCTGAAATAGTTGAACAGTGAATAGCAATAAATAGTCGAGATAAAAGTGCTGCATCGGACTTCGCACTCATTTAGCAGGGTGTCTACAGATATGAACAA
>NW_015731690.1:0-330 GCF_001515625.1 Sinocyclocheilus rhinocerous
AGGCAATGGTCAGGGCAGGCAGCAAAACAATCAGAAACACGAAGGCAAGGAAGCAGGGAAACTAGGAAACATGGGAAATAAGGAAACACTAGGAAAAGTGGCTACAAACATTCAATACTCAGCCCCGAATTAAGGATAGAGTGCAGCATTTATAGTCCTCCTGATTGACAATGGAAGAAGTCTGTAATTGGTTCCTAGGCAGGGGTTTCTGGGAAATGCAATCCGATTGGAAACAATTAGAGTGGTGATGGAGCACTCTGGTGGTGATGTGGAGGAATGACAGGCCCGTGTACGTTTTGATAGTTTGTTTTTCAATTTGAAATGAAATAA
>NW_015731691.1:0-330 GCF_001515625.1 Sinocyclocheilus rhinocerous
GCGATGTGATTATAGCGGGAGTACAACGCATATTTAGATGGTTTGGGGAAGCTAAAAGACTTAAGGGAAAAATTGATGAAAAATTGCAGCAGTTTGAAGGAATGGATGTCATTGAAAAGGTAGAAGGGCCTATTCCATGGGTGTCACCACTCATGGTGGTGCATAAAAAAGGTGGAGACATCAGGATTTGTGTGGACATGAGGCTGTTTTGCGTGAGCAGTACAACCTTCCCCATCATTGATGAAGTTCTGGAGGACATGATGGGTGCTGAGTTGTTCTCCAAGTTGGATTTGAAATGGGGATATCACCAAATTGTGTCGGAACCTGGGT
>NW_015731692.1:0-330 GCF_001515625.1 Sinocyclocheilus rhinocerous
ATAATAAAAATCTTACTGTTCAAAATTAAGTACTCTCTGTGGCACTTGTTCATAATTAATGTGTTTCTTTACACCTGTGGTTACTCTGCTGCTAGAACTTCTCAAAGCCATTGAAAATGGGACCTTTTGGCTAAAAAAATATTTATACTGCATTTATTTGCAGATGCCATTTGGTTTGATATTTATTATCTCGTGCAATGTCATCTTTAAGTGTGGCTTAAGTGTCCAAAAACATTTTAAGGTCACTAGGCTTATCCATAATGAGCATTATGAAAAATATTTCTATCATGACGACTCTCGGAGGGATTGGCATGGTAATGTACAAGACAA
>NW_015731693.1:0-330 GCF_001515625.1 Sinocyclocheilus rhinocerous
ATCTTTTAAAATCAAATGCAATTTGAACACTTCCTTTCTTTTTTGGCAAAGTGCTGCTGAGGTTTACCGTTTAAAAAAAATGGAAGAAAATTTTTGATTATTTCTTAAAGTTTTAATAAACTTTATTACCATTGTTATTAATTCAACTGTAATATTTATAATTCAATGACAAATTATGAGACTTAATGATTATGCGAATGACAAACTATGTGTGTGGACCACAAATACATAAAGAAGATAGATAACGTGTGGGCTTGAGTCCAAACTCTAGTGCACTTCCTTGCCGTCTACATAGGCAGCTACTTTCTAAGGCACGTTAACATGTTACTA
>NW_015731694.1:0-330 GCF_001515625.1 Sinocyclocheilus rhinocerous
AATTAACCTTACTACAGACAGTGTTAAAGATATCTTTATATTACAGAAAATAAACATGCAAGACTCTTCTTCACATGTACAGTATGCAGACAAACGATTTAACTGCTGACTAAGAGAAGCCAGTTAGAGTAGAAAACATTAGACAAACAGCAGACCTTGGGGGCTAATTCACATAAATAAAGCAGCCAGATGTTCAAATAGCTGCTGGCTAGTTTCACTGATGGAGATCTCCTAACTAACAACCTGCTAATTAACACCCAGAGCACCAATGAGTGAACAAGGCCTCTCACCTTGCTCTGGTACATTACAGACTGTAGGGCAAGTAAGAGG
>NW_015731695.1:0-330 GCF_001515625.1 Sinocyclocheilus rhinocerous
ATGTGCTATACAAATAAACTTGCCTTGCCTTGCCTTGCCTTATATCTCGCAATACTGACTTTATAACTTGCAATTGTGAGTTTATATCTCACAGTTCTGAGAAAAAAGTCCGAATTGTGAGATGTAAACTCGTTTTTTGAACTGTTGTATAAAAGTAATATCTAATTTGCGATCACGCTCACACGCTAATATTCAGAATATTGTGTGATAGGCCCATTACTTAACTATATCAAATATCAACATTGGCCGTATAGCCAGGGTTTGAAAATTAGTGAGTGGTGGGGTTAAGAGCAGGGGCGGACTTACCCATTAGGCAAAGGTAGGCGACCG
>NW_015731696.1:0-330 GCF_001515625.1 Sinocyclocheilus rhinocerous
ATAAACTCAGCCCATACATGTGCAGAAGCTGAGTAGCAAATATGACAAAGTCAGAAGAGCTCTCAAAAAATCTATAGAGAATAAATAGTTCCCTTTCAATATTACACTTGTACGGCGTCTTGCTTAAGACGCTATAAAAAATGCCTTTTTTCTCCTGAACTGAAGCGTTTTTTCAATAACGCAGTGAAACTGCACAGCCATTGATTCGTGCAGTGTATTAAAAATGAACCAATGGCTCGTCAGCGGAGCTGATCCGAAGCCGCTCGCCGTTGACATGACTTCTCGGCTGGAATCGGGACCTCTCAGCACGGCTGACCTGCTTCTCCGCCG
>NW_015731697.1:0-330 GCF_001515625.1 Sinocyclocheilus rhinocerous
CACATTTGTGACCCCATATTTTTAAGCATGAATCTTAAAAAAAAAAAAAAATTATTTCTTGCTTAAAACAATAACAATTAATGTTATTAATAGTAATCACAGTATACATACTGTGTGTATATCTGTTCAAATATTTATGCTTCTAATTAAATTTACATAGATTAATCATTTTTTAGATTTTTTTACTGGAAGAAATATATATATTACAAAAATTCTTATATTAATTATTAATTTAAATAATTTATATAATTAGTTTTTTTTAAGAAAATATTTTAAAATCCTTTAAACAAAATTTCACTTAAGAATCAATCTTACGTAAGTTGTTTAAGA
>NW_015731698.1:0-330 GCF_001515625.1 Sinocyclocheilus rhinocerous
GTCAATATAGATTTAGAGAGACAACAGGGAAAAGGATTGAAAAGGGATGAATCTCTGGCTTGTGGCTTTACTCCACACATCCATCACTGAGAACAATAGAGGCTGTCTTAGAAATGCAGCACTTTATTTCAGAGCTTCCTGACCCAGCTGTGTTTACTCTTATGATTAGTGTTAAAAGAACGGCTGCTGGACCCAGTGTCAGCTGGATGCACCCTCCTTCCCTCACACACACACACACGGGCTAGATTGGTAATCGGGCATACCGGGCATTTTCCCGGTGGGCCTACGCAATTAAGGGGCCGACAGAATGTTTTTTTTTTGCCAAGCTAG
>NW_015731699.1:0-330 GCF_001515625.1 Sinocyclocheilus rhinocerous
TGCCTTTTGGGAGTGTGTTGCCCCTCAAAACTGTTTTTATCCTTCTTTTTTCACTACAGGTGCTCTCAGTCACTTATTTCTGATGGTCAGAGCTCTCAGAGCTGATTGTGTGAGCGAACGTTCTTTTCGCAATCTATTATGAAGCTATAAGCCACCAACTGACTGTTCGACGTTTCTTTTTTCTCATTCTATCATACGCAGTTCATGCTAGACTTTCTAACCCCTCTCTTGGAGTTACACACGCCCAGCTGGCAGCTTCTAAATATGGAGATTTCAGGTTGTTAGCCCCAGGGGAGCTTTGATACATGCTGCGTTTAGTTCAGGACTTGA
>NW_015731700.1:0-330 GCF_001515625.1 Sinocyclocheilus rhinocerous
GTATAGAGGCCAATCTGAATCGGAGTTTGCTAATGATGGTTTAAAAAAGGGTGCATTTTAAGTGGAATAAATGATTGGAAAACTGGGGCATACGTTACCAGAGAGAAAGTAATTTCACTAATTGTCATCAATTTTGTTAAAAACAAAATTGCGCGGTCCAAAAAAATTAGGTGAAAGGTGACAGACAAATAGTTCACAAGAAGATCAAATTCACGTAATTGAAAAAATTGAATTTTCCTTCCATGCTTACTTTAATCGTTTACTTCAAGTCAAGTGTTCCTTTTTCCCAGTTGTTATATCAACTAAACTACTAATTTAAATTAAAATGAG
>NW_015731701.1:0-330 GCF_001515625.1 Sinocyclocheilus rhinocerous
TTATATGGTAGTTACATAGCACCTAGACCTCAGTTATGAAAAAAGGACATTTCAGTTTTGACAATACGGGACCTTTAAATATTATTTTATTATGTATTTGTATTATTTATACGAATAAATCTAAATTAACATTTCAAATCATATTTTTTTTGCTGAGATTTGTGTAATCTGATTGTGTATTCTACGCAATGCTGCAGGTTTACGTTGTGATTTATGTAATGACATCATCACGCAATGACATCACAACATCATTTAGCAACAAATCGACCTGCCTTTAGCAACTTTCCCTGAAAAAAATTAGTTGGCAACACTGGCAGCCTCCTCCTTTAA
>NW_015731702.1:0-330 GCF_001515625.1 Sinocyclocheilus rhinocerous
CATCCATCCCAGCGAAGACGACGCTACGCCGTGGCAGGACATCGCACAGGTCGAGCCGTTCACCTGTAACTGATTGCTTTCTGAAATCATGACACTCTTGCTGAGAAAAACACAATGAGACATGAGACTAATAATTCGTTTAATTTAAGATCGTATTATTTTGCAATTTAGTAATCCAGCTGGCACTTAAAAGACAATTAACATTCTGAAATATTATCGATTTGATAGCAATAGATCAGATTAAATGAAAACGTGCACATTATTTATTTATTTATTAGGTCAGTGTTGTTTTTAGTATCATTAATACACTATTATAGTTTTTATTAAAAC
>NW_015731703.1:0-330 GCF_001515625.1 Sinocyclocheilus rhinocerous
CATTGCTCCAGTCTTCAGTGTATCACGATCCTTCAGAAATCATATGAAGCTTCAAATAAAATTTAAATAAATTATATTATAATTATTAATGAAGGGCCAAACAGGAAATAATTATCTGAAATCTCAAAATATATTTATAAATCCTGAATATGAAGTATATGGCCAAATTTTAGGACCATTAAGATTTTAACCTTTAACATTTTTTACATAAATTAAACATCAAATACGTTCATAAATAAAATATTATTTTTCCACACTACTGTGATGAGAATTTTAGGGGGAAATGTTCTTAATGTGCAATGATTTTTACAACAATACACTGCAAAAAAA
>NW_015731704.1:0-330 GCF_001515625.1 Sinocyclocheilus rhinocerous
CATACTGAAAGCATGTCATTTCTAAACAAACCATTTCTTTCTTTGTGTTTGCACATTTCGTCGGGTGGCCCATTAGCTGTGGCAGTTTGTGGCTGGGGGACGTCAAAAAAAAAAAAATCTCAGAGCTTTAAAAGACAAAGCGGAGAAAGAAAAACAGCCTAGACAATGAGAAAGCCTCGAACACACTGTCCTCACTGTTCATAGACAGAACTTTAATTGGAAAATTGAGAGTAGGGAGCTCTCTAAAACATAGATAAAGGTGCTTCAAAAAAAAAAAAGTGATGCAAGAACCATTTTTGGTTCCACAAAGAACCATTCAGTAAAAGGTTC
>NW_015731705.1:0-330 GCF_001515625.1 Sinocyclocheilus rhinocerous
AATGGTGGGCTATTTGAAAACTTAACAGACATTGCAAAAATTCCACGTGAGATATTAATAGAATAGCCTATACATGCATGTCTGACAGATTTTGATAACTGAATGGATCATTTTGCAAGTGATGGCTCACACGATGAAAGAATGTTGAGAAGTTGTGAAGAGTTTGACAATTTCACTGAGAATTTTTGATAAACAATCGTGCATTTACTTTTTTTGCACACATGTGCTGAAATACATGGAATTTGCTTAAATCAATAAAAACATATATAAAATCTGATATGAATGAGAAAGTAATTGTTCAGACATCTGAATTAATTGTTTTGAGAAAAA
>NW_015731706.1:0-330 GCF_001515625.1 Sinocyclocheilus rhinocerous
CAGAGGTTACCATGACAAGGCCTGGGAATCACTCCTGAATCAAACAGGATGTGGCATCGCTGTCCGCCCACTTTCTGATATGTTTGCATGACCCCTGATGTCTAACCTCTGTTACTCTTAGTGCTGTTTGTCTCCCTGTGAGGCTCTGTTAGATGAATAAATTTGTCTTGGGTTTCCCTTATTAGTCTGAAGGGACGACTAGTGTACGGAAAGAGAGGCGAAGATGACAAGCATATGAAATAGATTATTACACTGCCTATCAAGACTGTTACTGAATGTCCACATAAAGAGAGAGACAGTGTTGTGGATACCTGTGGATACATCCATAAA
>NW_015731707.1:0-330 GCF_001515625.1 Sinocyclocheilus rhinocerous
AATACAATAAAACAGATAAACTAGCAAGAGAACACCCTGATTAATAAAATTGCATTGATCCAAAAGCCAAAGAGAAAAGATATGTTTTCAGTGAAGATTTAAAACACTCAACATCGGATGAAAGCCTAATGTGTTTTCGATCCTGCAGATCGTTCCACAGTCGTGGAGCCGCAACAGAGAAAGCACAATCTCCTTTTAACTTCAAACGTGCCTGTGGGACAGTCAGCAACAAACTGTTTGAGGACCTTAAGGGCCTAGAACATTTCCGATGGACAAGAAGATCAGAGATGTATTGTGGAGCCTGGCCATTTAGCCCCTTATACACATACA
>NW_015731708.1:0-330 GCF_001515625.1 Sinocyclocheilus rhinocerous
CAGCCAAAGATCCTGAACAATCTGATACCCGTATGTCTCATCTGGATGAGGAGGTTAATTAGAGAACAAAAGTCTATCATTTTTTCTGTAGTGATGCATGATCGACAAATAAAGAAAAGCAGAAGCCTAAAAATGACTAAACTTTTGTGATATTTATTGGCTAGATAGGGCTGAAAAGGATGTAAATCTTATTAGATCCTTAGATTTTTCCTTGTTAGATCTTATTGTATCCACATGTAGTAGTATAATTATTTTAATAATCAAAATACAAAACACAATGGTCCGCTGCAAGCCAATTCAACATGCTTTTGAAAGGATGTATATTCCAGC
>NW_015731709.1:0-330 GCF_001515625.1 Sinocyclocheilus rhinocerous
CAGAAAGCGAGCCACGGCCTGAGATTAAAACATTAAAGAAGTTGATAGTTACAGTACATGGGTCATCCCCAAATTATGGTGAGCAATGAAAAAGATTTCAGACAATCAGGAAAACACATATGAAAGCAACATTCTGTAACCTTATAGTTTATTAAACAATACTTTCAATGTTATACCTGTATATTGTTTTAGACATTTAAAAAAGTGAGAAAAAAAAATTGTCATCTGTAAGGAGTTTGTCACTGGTGTTTTTTCCCTCGCTTCATTAGTGAAACAAAGTAGGGATGCACAATTATGACAAAAATCATAATTGTCGATTATTCCCTTGAA
>NW_015731710.1:0-330 GCF_001515625.1 Sinocyclocheilus rhinocerous
CTGAGAGACGATCCACAGGAAAAGCAGGACGCTTGTGCTGATCTCTGCCAACAAAGAGGCCCTTTCAGAGCCGATGACATCATGGCCCTGGCTCCGCCCCTCCAGAAACCTGCAGCATTATCTGCAGAGAGAGTGTAACTGGAACCTGCCTTTGTCTTTCAGTCCCACACACTCTCGCTGTCGCTCTCGTCCCAAATGTTTTCACTTTGAAACAAAGGCACAAGTGCACTTCATAGGGTCAGGATTACTCCTGCCAAACAGCCAGCATGAATAAAAGAAATTACTAAGACAATTCAGCTCATAATTTATTCATGCCGCAATGCATGATGG
>NW_015731711.1:0-330 GCF_001515625.1 Sinocyclocheilus rhinocerous
AGTAAGTAGGAAACACTTTCCCAGCTCATAGACAGATTCAATCTAAATGTACATTTAAGCATTTGGCAGATACTTTAAGACTTGTTAAAGTTTTTGAAAAGTCAGATGCTCACCAAGGCTGATCAAAATACAGTAAAACAGTAATATTGAGGGATATTATTACAATTAAAAATAACATTTTAAAATGTAACTTATGCTTGTGGTGGCAAAGCTGAATTTCAAGCATTTTAATATGCTGATTTTTGTGTTTAAAAACATTCACTGTTATTATTATAACGTTGAAAGTAGTTGTGCTGCAAACTAATACATTTTTTTTTCCTTAATGGATTT
>NW_015731712.1:0-330 GCF_001515625.1 Sinocyclocheilus rhinocerous
TTTGTTTGATGGACATTTGGGCCACACATCTATGGTCGAACATAGTATCGAAACGGGTACTTTAAAACCTATCCATCTCGCTCCTTACTGCTCTTCTCTGGCAAAAAAGGAGTTGATAGAAAGGAAAATTTGAGAAATGTTAAAGGATGGCATAATTGAACCTGCTTCAGGCCCATGGGCTGCTCCTGTGGTGATTGTGCAAAAACCATCAGGAGAGCCAAGATTTTGCATTGATTATCGTGGCCTGAACAAATGTACAGTGAAGGACTTATACCCACTCCCAAAAATTGATGAGTCTCTTGACTTCCTGGCCAGGGGGACTTATATCTC
>NW_015731713.1:0-330 GCF_001515625.1 Sinocyclocheilus rhinocerous
ATGTGTGTGTGTGTGTGTGTGTATGTATGTATGTATGTATGTATAGTCATTGGGACACAACTTTTAAGTCCGATATACTCACTTCTGTTACTTTATCCTGTTCCTGAAATTTTTAATCATAATAGGTACATTATATTGCCATGGCAGCAGTAGTATGGATGTTCACTCGATACGACCTTCCCAAAAGCTTTCGACTCCCTGTTACCATCCTGCTGGGGTTGTGTGTTTATAAGGGCTTTCTCATGGAGTGAGTATCACAGTCGTACTTGTTTATCTTTATTCTGCCTTAAAGGGATAGTTCACCCAAAAATAAAAATTACCCCATAATTT
>NW_015731714.1:0-330 GCF_001515625.1 Sinocyclocheilus rhinocerous
AGAGGCTTTGCATCATGTTTGCAGGGCTGGTGTGTAGTTCAGTGTTTGCAGGAAAATGCAGGGCTCAACAATAAGAATTTTTTTTGAAGAATTTTCAGTCAGTAGATCAAATTTGTACTTGCCCTGTCATTAGATTTTCACTGGCCCCACCACAAAAAGTGTATTTTTATAAAAAGATTTGTATTTTTATAAAAAAAAAAGATGTTTTTAATTAACTAAAGGTTTGAATAATAAATAATAAAAAATGTAAAAATAAAGAAAATAAATCTAATGAAATTAAGCAATAAGAACTGGTAATTAACCAGCTATAATGTATTCATGACAGATATG
>NW_015731715.1:0-330 GCF_001515625.1 Sinocyclocheilus rhinocerous
CTCTTTCTGCATTGCAAATAAGATTTCATTTCATAAGTTAAAAATGTCCTTCATGTCTGCAAGCTTTGCTCTTAACATTGCATGAACCAACTTTCTCTCACTGCGAAAGAGGCTTTGCAGCATATGTGGGTTTGCTTTCTCTTCATTTGCTCAGAAGCACTATGACTGGCCGTGCCTAGAAATTGTAACACACTGATTCTGCATAGCATAAATTGTAACACTCTTTCTGAGTAGCAAATAAGATTTCATTTCAAAAGTTAAAAGCATCCTTCATGTGGGCAAGCTT
Organism: Sinocyclocheilus rhinocerous; assembly: GCF_001515625.1. Taxonomy (NCBI): domain Eukaryota; kingdom Metazoa; phylum Chordata; class Actinopteri; order Cypriniformes; family Cyprinidae; genus Sinocyclocheilus; species Sinocyclocheilus rhinocerous. The sequence continues at coordinate 287 of NW_015731715.1, forward strand.
TGCTCTTAACATTGCACAAACCAACTTTCTCTCACTGGGAAAGA
>NW_015731716.1:0-330 GCF_001515625.1 Sinocyclocheilus rhinocerous
CCAGTCTTGGACCACCTGTTAGTGATTTGGGAGCTGAGGCTATCATCAGCTTTGCCTAAGCCACCCCCAGGTGTCGTGCGAGTCATGCTGCATTTGGCCTCTGCGTCGTGGGTGTGTGTGGAAGAAACTGTTTAAATTAGAAGTTCTCAACTGGTTTTGCTTCATGATCCAGATTTTACATTGGAGCTGCACGTTGCAACACAATATCAAGATTGTAAAATTATAATTCACTTTATTAAGTAATCTATATTCACTGTGAACTGCAAAATCTGTAAAATAAGTAAAATAAGGCAAAAAAAAAAAAATAAAAAAAAATATATATATATAATC
>NW_015731717.1:0-330 GCF_001515625.1 Sinocyclocheilus rhinocerous
CCTCTTATCGCAGGTGGCTGCAAGAGAGCGTGCCTATGCTAATAGCTGACGTTTGGATGGTGAAGTGCGGTGTATTTAGTGCAGCACAAATTGTCCTGATTCGAAGCAGCAGAAGTTTTTTTTTATAAATGACGCTGGAAAGAATATTACTTGAGGGTTTATTTCAGCAAATAGCTCAAGTCGTTTTCACCAAAACATGTTAAAAAGGGATCCTATATTCAGCTGTGATCTGATTTTCTGTTTCTTTGATTGCCGTTTTGAAACTAATTGCATATTAACATTACGGCATCGTTTTGTAGAATTAAGCTGTCTGATAAATTGCTTACATAG
>NW_015731718.1:0-329 GCF_001515625.1 Sinocyclocheilus rhinocerous
ACTCTCATTCTGACGGCACCCATTCACTGCAGAGCATCCATTGAAGAGCAAGTGACGTAATGCTACATTTCTCCAAATCTGTTCAGATGAACAAACTAACTCTTCTACATCTTGGAAGTCTGACGTTTTCACTGAAAAGGTCCAGTTATGACTTTCTGATTAAACATTTTGAGGTCAAATAATTTCAAATAAAATAAAATAAAATTAATCATTTAAAAAATAGGGTGAATATTTGTTTCATGTCAATTTAGTGCTAACACAATCATTATTATATAGACATTAAAATAGCTGTGCAAGGTAATGAAACTTTTACCTATATTTCCAGATGC
>NW_015731719.1:0-330 GCF_001515625.1 Sinocyclocheilus rhinocerous
CCAGACACCTTCCTTCAACACGCTCTATAAATACACCTATAACACTATTACTCCATCCCTCTCTGTCTGTCTCCCTCTCTCTCCCTGTCTGTTTTCCCTCTCTCGCTCACACACGCCATCTCAAACGTCATTAGGAATTTACACACACACACACACACACACTGTCGAATTCTCGAATTCAAACTCAGAACAGTTTGAGACCGCAGATCATGTGAGGTGATACCTGTCCAACACTTCTGCCTGTCTCTTCAACCAGGAGCCTCGACAGTTAGAGAAATTCTCGCTTTCCAAAAAAGCTTCGCACTTGCATATAATTACTTGAAAATATCA
>NW_015731720.1:0-330 GCF_001515625.1 Sinocyclocheilus rhinocerous
CCCGGTTGTGTCTCCTTTCCCTCTATCATGTGCACTTGCGTCCAGCAGTGCTTTAGACGGTCGTTCTCGCGCTGTTCCTTGGCGAACGACCCACCTTCTGTCACCTGCTGAGATAGGTCATGGAAGAGGTTAGAATGTTGTTGCGGGGACTCACCATCTCTCCCGCTGTCCGAGGCGAGCCAGACGGGGCGCTGACGGGCTCCTTTCGCCGGCCTCTTTCCATGGCGGCTCCCTCTGTTGCTGACAGGCTGTACGGCGGCGACAAGCAGGCGGTCCAGCCCTGGTCAATCCCTCCCGAGAAGGACAGGGACCGGCAGATCCTTCACTACC
>NW_015731721.1:0-330 GCF_001515625.1 Sinocyclocheilus rhinocerous
CCTTGTCCATCAGATCCAGCTTAGTGATCACACCGATGGTGCGATAGCCTTAAAGGAAGATCAAGCAGAACAGGAAGAAAAACAAGAAGGAAAGACATTACGATGATGTCAGTTTGCCAAGAGGGGATATAACTGAGGACAGATATGATCCCTAGTCGCTCTTTCCCACTCACCCTGTGGATCCACATCTTTGGCCAGTTTAAGAGCATCAGAGTTAGCCAGATCCATGTTAGCGGGTGTGACAGCCAGGATGAGACAATTCTCTCTGCAGATGAACTGCATGATCATGTCTCTGATCTGGTATTCAATGTCAGGGGGCTGATCTCCCAC
>NW_015731722.1:0-330 GCF_001515625.1 Sinocyclocheilus rhinocerous
CCGGCTGGTAAAGTGTGACTCGTACCCGTGCCCAAACATAGTCGACTGCTTTGTGTCCCGACCAACAGAGAAAACAGTGTTCACTATATTCATGCTTGCGGTGTCCGGCGTCTGCATCCTGCTCAACGTCGCAGAAATCGTCTTTCTTGTTGGTAGGGCAACAAGTCGTCATCTCAATAACTCCAAGGATTCCCCAGTGGGAGCCTGGATCTCTCAGAAACTGTGCTCCTTTTAGAAGCGCTGGTCCTCTCACTCTCCGAAACCTAAATAGGCTATTTCACAAAAACACTTAATGTTAATGAGGGCTAATGTCATCGATCATGTTTTTTT
>NW_015731723.1:0-330 GCF_001515625.1 Sinocyclocheilus rhinocerous
CCTTATGTAAACAAAGTCATGCCCATGACCCTGGAGGCGGAGCTTCCCGCATTATAAAAAGCAGGATGAACTTCCGGCTCATTCTCTTACCTTTCTCGCCTCAAGAGACCAGGTACAGGTAGGAAAACAGAATTAAATTGATTATCCACCATTCAATTCATCACCTAGTGGTACAGGTGCCTTGTGTCCCTGTGAATTTTGGTGGTTATATAGCATTACTGCTACATGGTAGTATCTCCATTGCATTGTTTTGTAGCTAGCTAGTATGCTAAGTTACGCAGTGTTATACCGGTGTTAAGCCTCAACACCGGTTACGTCACTTGCCCACCG
>NW_015731724.1:0-330 GCF_001515625.1 Sinocyclocheilus rhinocerous
AAAAATGGCTGTAGATTTAAACTCTGATGATAAAATGATCGAACATTTACTACCATCGTACATGAATTAACATGAAGATTAAGGTCTATTTCACACCGTAAGTGTAACTATCATAAAAGCGAATCTGACACCGACATAGAGTTTCATAATGACAGTGTTTCTGTGTCGTCTGTGACTGCATTTAACCTACATTTTGACTAATAGAAATATATATTTTGTCAAAGAATGGGTGAATAGTTCACTCCATTATTTTATGCTTCTTAATCAAGGTCTATTTTATGAAAGAACAGTGAAACTCTTCTTGCAGCTGCTGTTCATTTCTGCTGTGGT
>NW_015731725.1:0-330 GCF_001515625.1 Sinocyclocheilus rhinocerous
CTCTTTCTTCTTGAGCATTCATACAAACCTTTATCTATTACAACTTTTTGGGCTAAGGATCTTAATGAGGATGTGCATGTTTTATTTCCGGATCAGGTATGGGGTGTTTAAATTGTCTTCTAAAAACCCTAATCACCAAATGATTCAATGGAAATTGCTGCATAGGGTTTACTTGACTCCAATTAAACGTTTTTATATGAATCTGTCGTCTTCTCATAAGTGTAATCTCTGTTCGCAAGGATTTTTAGGCACGTTTTTGTATTTGTTTTGGGGAGTGCCCCTCTGTCTCACCTTTTTGGACTCAGCTCTCACAGGACCTATCATATTTGT
>NW_015731726.1:0-330 GCF_001515625.1 Sinocyclocheilus rhinocerous
CTTCTATGAGAACTGCGGCGGTGGGAGTTTTGGGAGCGTGTACCGGGCACACTGGATCTCACAGGACAAAGAAGCGGCTGTCAAAAAACTGCTGAAGATTGACGCAGAGGTTTGTCAGACTCACTATTTATTTAGTGTTTATGAATGTATTGTTATTTTGGGAGCTTAAGTGAGCCAAGTCAAATATTATTTTACAATACACATTGTTTCAAAGCAGCTGTACAGAAAATCATGATGTTCATGTTTATAATATCTTATTCATGCCTTATAATAACATTGAACAGATTAAAGCTGGATGATAAAATAGTTAACATAATATATGTATATATA
>NW_015731727.1:0-330 GCF_001515625.1 Sinocyclocheilus rhinocerous
CTGCTATTCTGGGAGTCACGGTGAAATTGCAGTCAGATTGTAAGGATTTCGATAAAGTCACTCAACTGCAAATTACCAGTCTGACAACTCTTGCCCTTCTTGACAAAGAAGTGCAAAATGTGACTTCTCTAACGTCTTTACTAAAGCGATTGTCAGTTGATCAGAAGAATTCACAAGAGACCCAGAAAAGCGACATTGTGAGCTCTTCTCTCCGAAAGGAATTATTTGTGATCTCCGATGACTTTTTTGATCCAGTGTTTGACTTTGACTTCACGAACATGTCCAAGTCAAAGTCTGATGAGTGCACACGCGGGGACGAGCCGTACAAGC
>NW_015731728.1:0-330 GCF_001515625.1 Sinocyclocheilus rhinocerous
GAGGGGCAGGCGGGTAAAAAGGGGAGGGTGACAAAAACAGGAACGGCAGACCGACTAGACTAGAAAAATAAACAAAACAAGACTGGGTCAGAAACCACAACATACACCCAAACGATCTGAGCTTCAGAACAACACATTACGGACTGACACAAGACAGCAAAAACGAGGGCAAGATAAAGGGAAGATAATGAGGACCAAACAGGGTGCAGGTGAGGAGGGAAAATTAGCTAACAGGGATAACAAGAGGGGCGGGGTAACAATTAGCTATTAATGGCCCGGTTACATAAACGGGGCTTAGTTTAAGCCAGGACTAGGCCTTAGTTAAATTAA
>NW_015731729.1:0-330 GCF_001515625.1 Sinocyclocheilus rhinocerous
GCGGTAAATAAAAAAAAATGTTTATAAAAACATGGGCTATATAAATTTTTAATAATAAAGATCATATTGTTCCCTTTGTTTTGCATATGCTCGTGTTGCTTACAGTTAAAGTCCTTCTCTGATTTTATTTTTGTTTGCAAGGTTGCAACGTTATTTTGCAATATTTTAAATATTTTTGGGTATTTTGCATGGTCTTATTGGAGTAGTGTCATGTTCCCTTTCGAATGGGAACTCTACACTGCGTCCCCTAGAGGGCGCTTTGGGGAATGTCTTTGGCATGACCGATGTCTGAAGCATGAGTCTAATCATGACAATGAACTTGACATTGGC
>NW_015731730.1:0-330 GCF_001515625.1 Sinocyclocheilus rhinocerous
TGGTCTGTTGTCTGCAGGTACGCTGACGGTCCTGCGCAGCAGTTTGTGGCGGTGAGAGACGGGACGATGATTATTCATCAGCACTGGATGAACCTGAAAACACACAAACACACACTCATCTCCTCTGTCTATAGCACTCACGATCATCATAACAATGTGACAAGTGCTCCTGCACTTTCCTTAAAGCTAAATAACTAATTAATACATGGGCTTTTTTATTTTGATTTTATTTAATGATTATTATATTATTTTTTATTGCAAAATATGTCTAAATACAGTATAAAACCTTGATTTGTGTAACACTGTGTAACAAGCAATAAACAAAAAAAA
>NW_015731731.1:0-330 GCF_001515625.1 Sinocyclocheilus rhinocerous
GAGGCAATGGAAATGCGTCCTTTCGAGTCTTTGCGTTAAGTTGACGGTAGTCTACGCACATGCGTAGACTACCGTCTTTCTTCTTAACCAATACAATTGGTGACGCGTACGGACTACAACTTTCTCGAATAATCCGAGCATCCAGTAGCTGATTAATATGAGTTTTTACCAATTCGTACTCTGATGGAGGGATTCGCCTATAACGCTGTCGAACCGGAACGTCGTCGAGCAAAGGAATCTCATGAGAGAGAAGGTCTGTGCAACCCAAATCCCCCTCATGGGCAGAAAACACATTCTGAAACTCACCAAGAAGATCTTTAACACACCCCT
>NW_015731732.1:0-330 GCF_001515625.1 Sinocyclocheilus rhinocerous
AATTTGCAATTCCTTTTGAATATTGTCCGGAATATCATTCCATATTGGGATATATGGACAGCTCAAGGTTAAACCAGTATAGCAGTTACCCCTAGAGCAAAGTTAACCTGGTTTTAAAAGTGAGGCCCAATCATGAAAATGTCATTATGAGGACATGTGAATTTGGTTGAATATAAAAAATTTAGTCAGTCCACTTTTAGTACAAGATTGCTGGTCTCAGTGTGTTCAAATGGGGACACCCTCAGTTTTAAACCTCTTTTTAACCCTCCAGGCTACACAAATTACCCATATATTCTCAGAAAAGCAGGTCCCAAGAGCCATATTTACTTC
>NW_015731733.1:0-330 GCF_001515625.1 Sinocyclocheilus rhinocerous
AGGACATTAATGAAGAAGAGAGAACGAAGGTATCTCAAGATGACATTCTTTTTCTCAATAAATTGAAGGAAAGCATTCATAAAAATATGCATGGGCATTATGAGATGCCATTACCTTTTAAGAAAAGACCTATTCTACGGAGTAACAAGCAATTGGCTGTGGCTAGGCTTGACCATCTCAAGAGAAGGATGTCGAAGGATGAACAGTATAAGGAACAGTATAAGGAATTTATGAGTGAGATCATTCAAAGAGGGGATGCAGAGGAAGTAAATGACTGCGGCAAAAAAGGAGAAACATGGTATTTGCCTCACCACGGTGTCTTCCATCCAA
>NW_015731734.1:0-330 GCF_001515625.1 Sinocyclocheilus rhinocerous
TTTACTTTTCAAGTTATCAAACCTAAAAAAATGCACTACAAAGAGAAACTGATAGTTCTTTCATTCATTTAATATTGACAGAAAAAAATACATAAGTATTATTTTTATAGCCTACACTCCCAATATCAACAAATTTCTTTTTTTTTTGTAAAATAAAGAAAACAAATTGGGTGCGCTTTCTGCATTCTCAGTCTCCGCAAATATCTTCCTGAAACCAGTCACTAAAATGAACAAAAATGACATGAGAAATACAGTAGGATATATCTAAAGAAAGCTTTAAGTGTATATTATTAAATGAAGTAAGTCATGTCGAAAACAAATATTCTCTGA
>NW_015731735.1:0-330 GCF_001515625.1 Sinocyclocheilus rhinocerous
CTGTCCCTGTCTGTCTCAACAATTACATGTATCAAATAAACTGAACACCAAGGTTATGCAAGGATTCGCCCCCTGCCTGCCTAGTTGAGCCAGTAGTTCAGATATTTACTTTCCCTGCCAAATTTTTTATTTATATTTTTTTAGGCCAAGAAAAATATTTTTAAAACTTGAATTTTATAAGCAAAATAATAAATAAAACATTACAAAAATGTTATATTAATGTTAAAATGTTACAATAATATTAAATATTATAAGTAATAATGTTAGTAATAAGTAAATGAAGTGCATAATTAATATTAATTAATTATATTACATATATATTCATAAACA
>NW_015731736.1:0-330 GCF_001515625.1 Sinocyclocheilus rhinocerous
CTTCAGAAATCATTCTAATATGCCGATTTATTATTGTTATTATATTATTATCAATTGTGCTGCTTAATATTTTTGTGGAATTTTTGTTTTGTTTTTCATGATTCTTTGATGAAAAAAGAACAGCATTTTTTGGAAACAGTCTGAAATGTTTTAAACAGTAGTGTTTATATATTGATATAATGAATAATACTGATTTCTTTTCAGCTATATCCCTCACTCCTATTTGTGACTCAAAATACATTGTGATGCCAAAAAACATAGTGATTCTCTGGCCACACATTTATCGCTAGCTGTTCAGTGAGTATAAAGATCCTGTGGACCATAAGTCAC
>NW_015731737.1:0-330 GCF_001515625.1 Sinocyclocheilus rhinocerous
ATTTTACTTAATTTTTAATAATTTCCTTTCGTGTTAATATTTTTAGTTTTTATTATAATATTAGCTTAAATAATTAAGTCATTTTTATTAGTTTGATTTAATATTTCTGTTTAGCTTTCATTTTTATTTCAGTTGTACTTTTAGTACTTTTAATTCTTCATCTTATTTCTGTTCATTTCCATTGTTTGAGTTTTTTTTAGATTTAAGTTTTTCCATCTCATATTTATATTTAGTTTTTATTTCAGATTGGTTTCAATTGCATAAATAAATACATTTTGTTAACAACAACAACAACAACACTGAAGTCAAAGTGCCTGAACATAACATAAA
>NW_015731738.1:0-328 GCF_001515625.1 Sinocyclocheilus rhinocerous
ATGACAGAATTTTCATTTTTGGGTGAACTAACCCTTTAAATTAGAAGTAATTAGGTAAATCTACAATTCTATATATTTTTTTTTAATTAATGCTTTTATTTAGCAAGGATGCATTAAATTAATCAAAAGTGTAAAGATAAAAGATACATATTTCAAATAAATGCTGTTCTTTTGAACTTTCATTTCATCAAAGAATCCTGAAAAATGTATCACGTTTTCCACAAAAATATGAAGCAGAACAACTGTTTTCAACACTGATAATAATAATAAATTTCTTGAGCAACAGATCAGCATATCAGAATGATTTCTGAAGGATCATGTGACACTG
>NW_015731739.1:0-330 GCF_001515625.1 Sinocyclocheilus rhinocerous
TATGTAGTTGAAAGTGTACATATTTGCTAGTGAGTGAGGGCAAACAGCATTTTAGGAGATGTTTTGCATTTTAATTGTAACCATTCCTGAATTACCCACTGCTTAGAGGACTAGGTCACCCAAAAATGAAAATCCTGTCATTTACTCATTGCGTATGACTTTATTTCCTCCGTTGAACGCAAAAGGAGAAGTTTAGTGGAATGTCAAAGCTGTTTTGTTTTTCTTCAAACAAAGAACGTCTATAAAGGGAAATTGATGTAGCTTCAGTAATTAAAAAACAACTGTACTGTAAGTTGTCCGCACAGCTTCTATCCATAGTTATAACAACCA
>NW_015731740.1:0-330 GCF_001515625.1 Sinocyclocheilus rhinocerous
CTGCATGAATCATATTATATTCAGAACTTCAGCATCAATGCATGACAAGAAAATATAAAGACAATGCATGAGAGAGACGTGATATATACAGGATCCAATCAGAAGATTTAATGACAGGATTTCAGCGCCGCTCATCCTTTGCTTGCATTTGGTGTTTGTTAATTAAATATTTCAATTAATGTGATGCTTTCAGCGAGCGATAATAGTTTGGTACTCTCAGCTTCATTTCACATGTTTCCATCCCACAGATTTCTCTTTAAATCATCTCTGAAATGCAGAAAGCAGATCTGGTTTTAATGCATCGCAGCGAAAACCTCTTGAAATCCTGTC
>NW_015731741.1:0-330 GCF_001515625.1 Sinocyclocheilus rhinocerous
AAGCTGAAATAAAATAAAATATAAATATTAGATAAAAAAAAAAATGTTAGAAATGTTCCTTGGCAATTAACTGAAACTAATATGTCTAAGTTAAAAAATAACTAAAACTAAAAAATAACTAAAAGTAAATATATATTTAAGCTAAGTAAAAATAATGAAAAAGTACACTAATAAAAAGTTGCAAAAGCACATAAAATGAGTAAAAACCTAAACTAATATATATATATATATATCAGTCAAGTTGATATAAAATCAAAATATTAATAAATACTGTAAAACGGTATATAGAAAAATACTACAATAATACTGACTAACATGTTCTAAGTATGA
>NW_015731742.1:0-329 GCF_001515625.1 Sinocyclocheilus rhinocerous
TTAAGTACATCTTCATATGTAATTTCATATTTATTTTGTCTCTGAAATATGGTTGAACTGTACTGCTGAATGTACTGACAAGCATTTTTGGTTAACTAAAATATACTTTAATGTCATTCCAGTTGAAACTTGTATGTCATGTATTTTATAATTTTGTACATTTAAAATATATTAACTTTACATGTAATATTGAATAACAATCTACAATTAAAATTATAATGAAGTTCTTTACATGTGCTTTAGTATGTTAGTCAACAACACATCAAAATAAGTGTACTTCTTTAAAGCACGACTAAAGATTATTATATATATATATATATATATATATA
>NW_015731743.1:0-330 GCF_001515625.1 Sinocyclocheilus rhinocerous
CCAGAATCCTGCCTCCAGGGCACTGCAGAAGGGGGCGAACTGCAGCTTTAGGGCGGCTGCGCCTCTCTCCATCGACTCAGCTTCCATCAGGACCGATGCGTTTGATTCCTAATGACACAGAAAACAAGAGCAAACCATAAATTGCATTTAGCCACTGAGTATTTTCATTGAACCTTTAGCATCATAAATGTGCTATAAATACATATAGTCTGCCTTGAAAAAAATATAATAACATTAATAATTTATTTGTTCAATTTCAAATCACTTAAGGCCAAGATTATAATGTACAGTGACAGCTAGCCAACAGATATTTTCATCTTTGATATATCA
>NW_015731744.1:0-330 GCF_001515625.1 Sinocyclocheilus rhinocerous
CGGGTGCGAGGGCCCTTTCATCGCTGCTTGCAGCTTTAATTAATAATGAATCTGACACCTTTAAAATAAATGTTCCTGAATGAGAGATGTTCTCCTAAATAACAGGCCAGAATCTTAAAGAAGCCACGACATGTCTTTTTAATACAGCAGATAGTTGAGTAAAATGTCTGTTATCACCGTGGTAAACACAACCCAGTCACATGTGAAACTCGTTCATTAAATCAGCAGCAGCTGCAGCAAAGGGACGGTCGACACCATTGATCAGTAAAGCTGACATTGAGACATTTTCACTGTGAATGAAGATAAAATAATGACATACATTACTGGTAA
>NW_015731745.1:0-330 GCF_001515625.1 Sinocyclocheilus rhinocerous
AGGGTGAGTGCTTTACTGTCAGGTGCTGGTGCCACCTTCTGTAGATGTTAATGGCACTGGTGCTGGTGTCCTCAAATGTTGCTCTGGAGCCCTACAATGGCTCTCGAAGTCAGAAAAGTTATAACAATGTTAGAAGAATGTTGTCTGTGATATATTTTCACTGCAAAACAATAAGAAATGCTGCAAATATCACTGCAGATTTTGAGAAAAGCCACAGCAAAATCAGTCATTTTAGGCTGCAAAAATCAGAAAAAAGTCCCGCGAAATCCTGGAGGGACTGTATATTAGTGCTGTCAAACGATTAATCGCATACAAAATAAGTTTTTGTTT
>NW_015731746.1:0-330 GCF_001515625.1 Sinocyclocheilus rhinocerous
TTAACTCTTTACTTTATATTTACTTGTTCATTAGGAATCTATGTCACTCATGGTGTCTCATGTTGGCATGTTGGTTTTTACGTGAACCCAGTGATCACAAACTTGCCAGTCTGATCATTAGTCAGAGGTTATGACTAACTATTTAAGAGGTCGCCCATACTTACCATTCTTTAAATAGTGGTTCTCTTTATCCCCCTACAGTCACCCATGTAACAACTTAGTTAAAGCTCAAACCATATTCAGAGTGTTACGGTATCTCCAATGAAGGCGCAGAAGATGAAGGATAATCCACAATGAAAAGTCTTTAATATTATAATCCACATAAACTCA
>NW_015731747.1:0-330 GCF_001515625.1 Sinocyclocheilus rhinocerous
ATTTTTGATCAAATAAATGCAGCCTTGGTGAGCAGAAGAGACATTTTACAGCCAAGCATCCAGTGTGAAACAGCCCTGGTAAATGTAGTTTCATTACCATCAAATCACAGTCATCAAAAATGAAACAAAATGATGCACCAGATGGTAACAGCACGGTACTGGTCTACAAGATATAATATATAGAACATAGATGCATAGCATATTAATATATATTACTTATCTACTGTATATTATTTATAGTATTTCAACTAATACTATGGTAACACCATGACAAATCAAACATCATGGTATTGCTATGATACATGTTTAAAAAATATTTCAGTACCATGG
>NW_015731748.1:0-330 GCF_001515625.1 Sinocyclocheilus rhinocerous
TACATCACTTGCTCACCAATGGATGTGAATGGGTGCCGTCAGAATCCGGCGTCCAAACAGCTGATAAAAACACCACAATAATCCACAAGTCACCCACACCACTCCAGTCCATCAGTTAATAGCTTGTGAAGTGAAAGGCTGTGTGTTTGTGAGAAACAAAATCCATCAAGATGTTTTTAACTTTAAAACAGCTAAAATATGAGTCCATTATCCGGAATCATGCTGCTTCCTGTAAAAAAATCATTCTCATGTTGTCTCTCACATCAAAATCCACCCACACCCACATTGTTTAGAACTGTTTTGGCTTGTAAACAGTGCTTGATCTGTGCA
>NW_015731749.1:0-330 GCF_001515625.1 Sinocyclocheilus rhinocerous
TCTGTCTGTCTGTCTAATTTGACTATATTAATGTTCACAATATTGAACATTGTTGGGTTTAATAATTATTAAACTATTTATTAATCTGTTTAATCTTGGATGTATTAATCTATCCGTCTTTGTTTTCATTTAAATTGGTTTAAATTTAAACGTCGCATCATTTTTGGCTTCAGATCAATAGTAAATTCATAGATGACTAAAAACTACTTTTCCCAAAACTCTCAGCAGTGCCTTGCTTGGCTGACATCACTCTGCATGTTTGTCTAAGTGCTTCGGTTGAAGCAGTCAGTCCAGCAGCCGATGGCTGTCACAGTCTCCTGCCAAACACAC
>NW_015731750.1:0-330 GCF_001515625.1 Sinocyclocheilus rhinocerous
TCGGCACAAAGAGACAGAAACTCCTCCTGATGAGGCGAAACAGAAAAGAAAGAAGGCATAAGTTCATAGTATAATGAACTCTTAAATGAACAAGGACACTTAGAATCATCATGATGTCATGAACATTTAGAGTTAAGAGAGTCAAGGCTGAAATTACCACATCTTATTAAAACTGAACACTTCAGAGAGAATTTTTTTTTTTTTGGTTACATTTTTTCACTAATAATGTTAGTCAAGGGCTCTTGTCTGCTTACACAGATGATACAAATAACTATACTAGAGGAAACAGTAGTAAAGGTGCTTTAAGTGATGTTAGAATATATGTATTTT
>NW_015731751.1:0-330 GCF_001515625.1 Sinocyclocheilus rhinocerous
TCACACGGCTCCGGGGGGTGAATAAAGGCCTCCTGTAGCGAATCGTTTAAATCGCATTCGTTTAGATTGCCGCATTTTAAATCATATTCTGGGTGTGGAGGGGTGGGTCCTTCAGATCATTCCAGGGGGGCTTCAGAACGTCATAGGTGGGGCTAAGCGAGAATTGGTCTCTATACAAAGTTTTATCGACCCCTCCCTTTTTTTTAGAGCTTTACAGCTGGTCACTAAGAACGTCTCGGTTAGGAAGGAGGGAACGGAGACGTCACGTCGGTGACGTGAATTGGGTGAATTGGGATCTCGCTTAGAGAGACCAATCCACTTCGAGTGTAA
>NW_015731752.1:0-330 GCF_001515625.1 Sinocyclocheilus rhinocerous
TTACATAGCAAATTAAATCAAACACAGTATAATCATAGTGTAAAGAAGAAGAAAAAATTACATCAACTTGAGTATATGAACCAAACTCCACAAATCAATGCATGTATACAATAATGTACATAGTATACATTTTATTTCTTGAACACTATTCAACAATGGCATAAATATCCCAAATAAATAATATACAATGTGCACCCAACACTAACCCAAGTACATTGAAGATAATCGGTATAGAACTTATATGTCCCCAGGTCAATAAGAAGAGGTGATAGGGTTAATAAGCTGTTACAGAGAGAGTCTTTCTGGATCTATACACTGAAAGCAACTAAA
>NW_015731753.1:0-330 GCF_001515625.1 Sinocyclocheilus rhinocerous
TTTTGGCCAAAATTCAAGTTTTCGTGTTGCACATCTGGCTGTTGGGTCAGGGAAATTATGCTTTTTTTCGTCCGGATTCTTATACATAGAAAAATACATAGAAAATGCAATTTATACATACAAGTGACTTCTATGATGTACATAATTTCTGTACTAAGAAGCATTTATTTATGTATTTAATTGCATACAGTTAAAATGTCAGGGCATCTGTCCTAATACTGTACTGATAAAAACTTGATGGTTTGGCATATTTATGTATTTATTTATTTTTAAAAAAACCTTGCCTCATGTACTGCGTTAAGCTAACTGAGACTTGTTATAGCACTTGCA
>NW_015731754.1:0-330 GCF_001515625.1 Sinocyclocheilus rhinocerous
TCTCTCTCTCTCTCTCTCTCTCTTTCTCAGCCGCTTGGTCTCTTGCTCTATTTTCTCCATTTCTCTGATTGGCCACAGAGGTGCTTTTCTGCCCTCCGATTGGACGAGAACTCTCTCTCTCCTTCTCGCTCTCCCACTTTCTCTCCTTTTTCCCATAATGCCCATGGTTGGTGAGCAGGAGCTAAGGGTCTGTCCAATCATTGTCTGAGCCATCAATCAAAGCTGACGGGCCCAAGCGACATGAAAAGAAACCTCAGTGGCAGCCATTAACCGAACACCCCCCACCACCCCTCTCTCTCCCTCTCTCTCTCTCAACCCCCCGTGCTTTGT
>NW_015731755.1:0-330 GCF_001515625.1 Sinocyclocheilus rhinocerous
TGCTGCCTTCCAGACAGATCGGAATTTGGATTTTTCCTACTTCTTGGAAATCTGGAACGCCACTCAAAGTGGGACATTCGATCTCTGAACTGGGGTACATCTTCTACTTTCATTTTTGCCTTTTATCAGCTGTTTTCAAACCGATTTTATGTTTATTCTGTTTTTGGCATAATTGACCCAAAACCATGACAGGCTGTCGTCGTGTTGTGGCGACATCACATGGTCAACATATGAATGTTAGAACTCACTGAGGTCTGAAGTGGGACATTTAATTTGAACACAGCATTACTCCCCTGCCTCTCTACGAGGTTCAAAGCGTTTGTGGATGCT
>NW_015731756.1:0-330 GCF_001515625.1 Sinocyclocheilus rhinocerous
GTGAGAATGTGCATTACATTTGCATTTTCAATAAATTCATCTCAGTATACAAAATATTACTTGCTTATTAAACTTTATTCAAATGTATTAAACATTTTCAATTGATTAAATTTTATATTACTTCATTAAAATGTTTTAAATGATTTAAAATGTATTAGTTCAAATGTGTACAATCATTTTACATAATATAATGTTTGCAAATAATTATGCTATTATTAGTATAAAAAACTACTGTAATGCTATATAAATTACATTTTTATTGAGTAAAATCACAAAATACTTCATTTCAAACTTTTCCAGACCTGACTACTAAAAAAAAAAAAAAAAAAA
>NW_015731757.1:0-330 GCF_001515625.1 Sinocyclocheilus rhinocerous
CACAGCATGCTGCTTTTGAATGCATACCAGCATGCAGCACTCATCCACATCCACCGAACTGGTTCCCATCACATAACCATAACCAACCTGTGTTATTTTCATATACGACAGAAACTACAGGAGATTACTCTGTTTTCTTTCTCTTCTTTCTTCCAAGGGCAGAAGCCGGGTTTGACTGACGTCCAGGCAGAACTGGACCGAATGACTCGTAAACCCGACTCAACGGTAACGGCCAACAACACCCCTGCGACAGAGAACGAGGCATGAGGGCGCCAACAGCATTGCCCACTCTGGAAATCAACATGTAATGACATAAAGGAGAAAAAAAAA
>NW_015731758.1:0-330 GCF_001515625.1 Sinocyclocheilus rhinocerous
TTTTTTTACTTCCCTTCTAAAAATATTATCAACTTGTATCTATTGAATACACCCAGGTAATTTATACCAAGCAACAGAGCTAGTATATAACAGATTTTTTTTCCCATTTCACTCTTAAACCTACAAGGATATATATCATTACTACACGCCCTTGTAGAATGACAGTGAACCTGCAATACAAATACATAATATTCTAACAGATACTTTGGAACTATTTTCTTTAATATCTTAAACACCATCACCAGTTTAAAAAAAGTTTTTTTTTCTTTTAAAAAACAAATGTTACTATAATGTTCATCTCGCAAATGCATCAGTGGATGTACTTTCAAA
>NW_015731759.1:0-330 GCF_001515625.1 Sinocyclocheilus rhinocerous
TTGCTAATATCAGGAGATCAGGGGGCAATGGCCAAAAAAGTCCATATAATAATAATAATCCTAAACATTTTTTGTAACCCTACAATTTTTATTCGCTTTTCAATACCAATAATTCATATAAAATGATGATGATGATGATTAATATTATTATTATTTTTGTAATTATTATTATTATTATTAACATGAAAAATAAGTGTACAAAGAACCAAAAAAATACAAAAAAGAACAGTTTGACCAATACAGAAAATGATAATATATTATAGATTGTCATTTATTTATATATTTTTGTGACAGACAAAAAATGAAGTCATTATTTACTCTCAAATTTCA
>NW_015731760.1:0-330 GCF_001515625.1 Sinocyclocheilus rhinocerous
TTTACATAGCTTTATTTTTATTTTAAATACTTTGCATTTTAAAATAAAGTTTATGTAAGATGTATTACAGTAACTGCTTAAACGGTTCCTTCACTGATGTGTTTAATTACCCAGCATATTCCTGCCTAAAATTAACATCTGCACTGTACAAAATATTTAGCATTGCCTTTTATGCTACTTGAGCAAGAAAAAAAATTATTCGTCATAAAATATGAAATAAATGTCATAGAAAGCATTCAATGTACCTTTCTCATACATATCGACACAGTCACAACACTAATATTTTGTTTTAAAACAAATTATAAGTAAACTGTTTGTATTTCTTGAAAA
>NW_015731761.1:0-330 GCF_001515625.1 Sinocyclocheilus rhinocerous
ATTAAATATAAATTAAATAAATATAGCTATTATAATAATATTTCACAATATGCAATGTTAAATTATTATGAATATTATATGTTAAATATTATATAACAATATTATTGTAATTCTAAACATATAATTTAGTGGAAATTAATCCACTATATATGATTTTTACATTATTATGAGGGTGTTTATGGCTTGAATACAACCCACAGTCGAAATGAATAATTCATATTTGTGTGTAGTTGTTGATTTGCTGCTGGTGAGTCAGTCCAGCCCTCAGCACCTGCTCTCCATGTGCGCCGGCTCTCAGCCGCTTCTGTGCCGCATTCACGCCGGAAAAAC
>NW_015731762.1:0-330 GCF_001515625.1 Sinocyclocheilus rhinocerous
GGGTAAATTTACACGACAACGATGCACTGAAAATGGAAATGAAAAAATTTTGCACAGCAAAAATGTTTAGACAGCAATGTTCTTCAAACAGATCCATGACTGAAATGAATAAAAACACTGTATTATGCATGCCAGGCCAGTAGTGGGGGATGTTTGAATGTGTAATATGCATGCATATGATGTCACCATTTTTTTTTTTTTAAAGAATCAATAACAGTATTGCTTTCAGAAACGTGCACTTTGAAGCCTCTTTTTTCACTGTTGTGTAAATGAATGGCCAACCAAAAACACTCCCTGAATGTGTGAGAATTCACACCCATCAGTCCAAAC
>NW_015731763.1:0-329 GCF_001515625.1 Sinocyclocheilus rhinocerous
TCCTGTTTAATTCATTAATTTCCTCTGATTAATTTAATCCACATCTCTGTTGATTTGCATGCCTTTCTCTTCTGTTTCCGTATACTGATTTCTTCTGTGGCTGTGTTTCAAATGAAATACTACCACACTGTTTACTGCATGCCACACAGTACATAATGTATACTGTCATGCAATATTTTGTTTATTTATTTTTTAAAGTTGAAACATGTATGAAAGCATGAAAGTATAAAACATTATGCAACGACAAAAATAGTAGTCTTATAATGACATCACTATACTACACACTATCTATCTGTCTGTCTGTCTATCTATCTATCTATCTATCTATC
>NW_015731764.1:0-329 GCF_001515625.1 Sinocyclocheilus rhinocerous
AAATCATTCTAATATGCTGATTTATTATCAATTTTGGAAACAGTTCTGCTGCCTGATATATTTTTTTTGGAACCTGTGATCTTTTTCAGGATTCTTTGAGGAATAAAAAGTTCAAAACAGCATTTATCCAAAATAGATTTTTTTTTTTGAAAGAAAAACTCACTAAGGCTGCATTTATTTGCTTAAAAATACAGTAAAAACAGCAAAATTTTGAAATATTATTACAATTTAAAATAACTGTTTTCTATAGAAATATATGTTAAAATGTAATTTATTTCTGTGATGTAAAGCTGAATTTCAGCATCATTACTCCAGTCTTCAGTGTCACA
>NW_015731765.1:0-330 GCF_001515625.1 Sinocyclocheilus rhinocerous
GAGTAAACCAATAACAAATATCTGCTATTGGGGTCAGAAAAAAAATTAATTCAAAAGGAACCTAAGGTAATTTTTCTTAACTCACTGGCAGATTTTTTTCTTCTTGTTTTCAGCATAAACTCACTAAATTGTGATACATTTTTAGAAAACAATGCTTAATATATTATTGTGAATCTCAAGAAAATGTATCTTGATTTACAAATATTTAGATATTTGTATTTGAAAACAAGACAGAAATACCTCTTGTAAGTTTTTTTATTTATTTTAGTTTTTTTTTTTTTGCTTATCAAGTCAAACAGTATTCATCACAGTCATTATTGTAGCTGCACA
>NW_015731766.1:0-330 GCF_001515625.1 Sinocyclocheilus rhinocerous
CACTCAAATTACCCTTACAAAAATGGATCATGGCTACCATAGTATGAGCTAATACTATAGTTTCAGTGTGGCTATAGTATGGAAGTCCATTTCTGCCACATCAGAAAAAGTCAGAATTATAAGATTAAAAATTAAAATTATGACATACTAAGTCATAATTATAAGAAATAAAAAATCGAAATTATTACATGTCACAATTAAAAGCTAAAATGATGTCATAGTCAACTATGAGATAAAAATGTAAAATTATGACACTTATGACACATAATTGTCATAATTATGACATACTAATGGTGTGTTCACACCAGATGCGAAGCGAATATGCGCATC
>NW_015731767.1:0-330 GCF_001515625.1 Sinocyclocheilus rhinocerous
TGGAGTGATCGTATGCTCAATGTTTGTTTCCAGATGGGACTGGATGAGGGAGTTATTCGTTTCCTGTCTCCTGATCGTAGTTTGTCCTTCGTCGAGTCCATTAATTTAATTATCTGACTAAATGGTTCTGATTATTTTGTTGAAGTTACAGAAAATATGGACAACCCTTATCCTGTCCTGTCTGGTAAACAATTGAGGACTCCAACTCACCCCAAGCCTGCTACCAAGACCTCCACACACATGAACAGCGAGATCATCTCATTCGCTCCAGAGACTACTCCCGTTCCAAAATCCGCTCCAGTCTCCAGCCCAGTGAAAGAGTCGGCACCA
>NW_015731768.1:0-330 GCF_001515625.1 Sinocyclocheilus rhinocerous
CATCATTACTCCAGTCTTCAGTGTCACATGACCCTTCAGAAATCCCTCTAATATGCTGATTTGCTGCTCAAGAAAACAGTTGTGCTGCTTATATTTTTCTAGAAACAATAATTTTTAGGATTCTTTTATGAATAGAAAGTTCAAAAGAAAAGCATTTATTTAAAATAGATTTTTTTCTCTCCTTCTCTTAATCTTCTTTTTAATTCATGATCATGCTTGATGTATTCATTTCCAATTTACATACAGAGATGTAAAATAAGAAAGACAGAGAGTATTTGCTTGCTGCATGCTGAAGTTGCTCTCTTAATTGCAGTTTTAGGACAATCAGCA
>NW_015731769.1:0-330 GCF_001515625.1 Sinocyclocheilus rhinocerous
AGGAGCAGGAAAGGAAAAGAAAAATAATCCTTGGATAATAATTCGTCACACACATTCCCTGCCATCCCAACCTGGAGATGAGAGTGACCACAGATACATAACGCTCACCTGATGCTCATTCATGAAACAAAACAAAAAATAAATCCATTAACATATTTACACTAAAAATAAGAAGCAATATTATTAATCACATTCTGGAATTCTCTGAAGATAGATACACATTTACATATTAACACCCATACTCTGCATAGCGCTCTAAATATCACAAGAAACATATTCCTTCTCGGTCTAGTACGTCTGTGTGCAATAAAAGATGCCGGCTAACATTAC
>NW_015731770.1:0-330 GCF_001515625.1 Sinocyclocheilus rhinocerous
TTGTTATTGTAAGTAAATTAATAAATCAAAACAAACGTAACGTCTTCCTCAATCTAATTTGCATAAGAATTGTCATGTGACGAATCTGCATTTTGGTGAATAGACTTATAATGCTTGCCTATTGTGTGGCATAAAATTATATTCCGCATTTTTAACAATGTACATGAACTGCAGAGAAATCTGGAGATAACGCAACAACTCAGATGAAGATATCAATGCCGTGCTTGATGACTCCAGACCCGGACAATTAGATAAAGGTGATCGACAGGACGCAGCCGTTTTAGCGGCTCAGTGTTCTACTTTTATGCCGACCATTTACATCCAAATGTT
>NW_015731771.1:0-330 GCF_001515625.1 Sinocyclocheilus rhinocerous
GGAGGTGGGGTTTTCTTATTTGGGCCAATAAGCAACCACTTAACACCTAACATCTAGGTGGTTCCTTTTTGAGGTGAACAACAGTCTCGGCCTCAAGATATGTGATGAGATATGTGAAAAGTTCTTTCGACTGCAGAAGAAACAATTTAGAAAGGCAACCATTGCACTGTGAATTTAATGTTATTTCTTCTGTTGCTTGTTTGAATGATATAATTATGATCAGGGCAATCATTTTAACGATAATCACTGCTTTCATGCTAATAGGTAAGCATTTCCAGTGCATTTCAGTCCAAGTTATTTTATGTATATGTATTGTTATGCGCTCCTCAC
>NW_015731772.1:0-330 GCF_001515625.1 Sinocyclocheilus rhinocerous
AAGTAAATGTTGTGTTTATTTTCTACAGTTTGTCTGTACATTGAAACTTTGCTGACAGTGAGAAATGCCCTTCCACACGGGACGCGCCAGTCACGAGTGTCTAACGTTAGCTCATTTTTTTCTAGCTCATTTTAGAGCTAGAAAAATCAATTAGATATATTTAGAGAGAGAGACAAAACGTGTGCGATTTCGCAAGCTTTCACCCGACTTTCAGAAGCATATCTCTTCACGGATAAAATATTTATAATATATTGAAAATAAATATAAATATAATATAAAATACCATATTGTCCCGAATATAAGATGATGTTTTTTTCTTGGAAATACATC
>NW_015731773.1:0-330 GCF_001515625.1 Sinocyclocheilus rhinocerous
ACACACACACACACACACAAACACCACGATTTCTACGGATCAAACACACACTGCAGGAAGACCCGACATCAAATTCCCCCTCCCACGAAAACTAAAACACACCACACCAAAATCATGAGCGTTAACTGAAACACAAGCCAGGGATGTTAACATGCATGATGCACAGGCAAAGCAGATGAGTGGCAGCGTGAGGAAGAGCCACAGAATGGAGCTGGAAGTGTGGCGGCGCAAGCGGCTCCATGCAGATGGGCTTCGGGGCATGGATGGGTGAGACAGAGAGGGGACGTGTGTTCGAATGTGCCTACAGTGATACTTACATCCCTGTACAGC
>NW_015731774.1:0-330 GCF_001515625.1 Sinocyclocheilus rhinocerous
AAATCCAACGCCATTTCCGGCAGCAAAGAGCCGTCGGACGGAAACAACAACAACACCAGGGTTCTGTCGCCGGGTCGCCAGGGAGGTTTTCCAGTTCCGGTTAGCAATAAGCCCAAAATATGGTCGTTGGCAGAAACCGCGACCAGTCCCGATAGCTCGCAGAAACCTACGTCACCCTCGGTTCCCGCCACTCACCCGGCCTTCCTGCCGAGCCACGGACTGTACACGTGCCAGATCGGGAAGTTCCACAACTGGACCAATGGCGCGTTTCTGGGCCAGAACTCCCTGCTGAACGTGCGGTCGTTCCTGGGCGTCAATCAGCATCACCAC
>NW_015731775.1:0-330 GCF_001515625.1 Sinocyclocheilus rhinocerous
GATGGCGGGTGCCAGTAGACCATATACTTCCAAATAGATGAAAGCATTTGGAAAGACACTGCGGTATGTACAGCAACGCTCTCCAGACAGCGCTACACAGTTAGAGCGCACCGTGCTATTAGTTATTGGACAGCACTCATTCTGATCGTGAATAGCCTTGTTGTTCCAGCCAAAGGCAGGCAACAGTGCAAACAGCAGCGGCAGTATCCACACAGCCAGCAGCGGCAGAGCGAACCGCCGATGCAGCCAGAGCTGTCCGCGCTGAAGCGGACTCACGATGCTCCTGTAACGCTCGTAGTGCACCAGCACCAGGTTAAAGAGAAAGGCCAG
>NW_015731776.1:0-330 GCF_001515625.1 Sinocyclocheilus rhinocerous
GACAATGCAAAGGCAGAGTACAGTAACTTCAAAATAGGGGTAAAAGTCAAGTTAGAGCTCAAAATTTTTAATGTAGATCATTTTCATTACTAAAACATCTAATTGACAAATTTCCAGTGTTCTACCTATAATTAATTTGGCTGGACAAATAAAAAACTCTAAAGTCATTTTTCTGTTTCACACTCTAGCGAGATAAGGTCTTTTGCCTTTTTAAGGCATAATATTAAATGTAGAGATTAACATAATTAATAAATGCTGTAGAAGTAGTGTTCATGCTTAGTTCACGTTAACTAATGAAATTGCCTGTCAGTGGCTCTGTCAAAGTGGGCC
>NW_015731777.1:0-330 GCF_001515625.1 Sinocyclocheilus rhinocerous
CACATCAGGCATGTACATACATTTAAATCACTTTATGCACAAAAATGTACACTTATGCCACCTTCACACCAAAACTCCAGATCAGCTGTATGTCATGTCATGTGGGTTAACTGAGACCTGTTCTGAGGATGATCACTTTATTGACTGGCACGCTGCACAAATAAATGTAAACCCTAAACTCAGATGCCCTTATAAAGACTGTAACTTTAATGTTTGTTCTTCACAGAAAAGTTGTCAACGACAAGCCTGACATCACTCCGAATGGGACTTCAAATGGCCAGCTCTTTCATGGTATTCAGCTCCAATAAATGGTTTGCAAAAAAGAGACAC
>NW_015731778.1:0-330 GCF_001515625.1 Sinocyclocheilus rhinocerous
GACACAACCAGGTGATTGAGACATCTGTCCACCAGCAAATGTCCAGGAAAAGCTCTTTGCACTGACTTTCCAGTCATCATGTGCTGGACAGCATTTGATCCATAGACAACTTCCATAATGTTCCTGAGTCCTGTGCCTTCCATCAGTGTGATTATTGCACCAAGTAGGTTCATAAAAGTATGAAAACCTCCAAGCATTAAGACTATGCTTTCAGGGGACTACTCTGTTGGTGCATCCATGATCATCTCTGCTGCTTTCCAGTACAGTGGCTGATCAAACGTAATGATGGGTGGAGCATTGTGTTTGATAGCCAGGTCACAAACAAAATCC
>NW_015731779.1:0-328 GCF_001515625.1 Sinocyclocheilus rhinocerous
GAAAAACTATTAATTAAGCAATCAAAAGGTGATTCCAATAGTGTAACTGAATGTTATACAGAAAGGCTTTCATTGGGAGGAACAAGGCCATGAATCCTTGGAGGTTTGCTTGAAATGTTCTCCTGGAGAGATCAGTCCAGTGAAAGCTGTGTATTTATTGATGTTTTCATTGAGACACTGAGGTCAGAGTAAATAGAAGTCAGTCTTTAAGTGACGACCCACAACCCAGCTCTTGTTGAGAGACCCTTATGTCCCTCTTCCCTAGTCAGCCACAGAAACATAAGGTCTATCTATCTATCTATCTATCTATCTATCTGTCTGTCTGTCT
>NW_015731780.1:0-330 GCF_001515625.1 Sinocyclocheilus rhinocerous
GTAAAGGTGGAGAAAAAAAAAAAAAAGCTTGCCTGGAAATACTTCAGGGGCACAAGAAAGTCTGATGCATATACAGGTTGAGAATATGATCTGATAGGCGAGTGATGCACTATACCTTGGTTAGAAGGATTTTTATGTTCAATTTTGAAACCCGGCAGGCTACAGCAGTCCTAATCTGGAGGCGAATAGTCTTTGAGTTAGAGAGAGAGAAAAAAACATAACACAGTTCACTGCCTTCTCTCAAACACACACACAATCAATAGTCTGAGTGGTAGCCTGACAACTGAACAAACAAATGTTATTCTAGATGTATACAGTCAAAACACACCC
>NW_015731781.1:0-330 GCF_001515625.1 Sinocyclocheilus rhinocerous
ATTAATTAAGAAAGGCCTAAAATACATTTATTACATTTTATATGATTTATAGTGTAAAAAACAGCCTTGTTACAACCTTTAAAACCTATGGGGTGACAACAGTAGGCTACAGTGAGAATTAAAGTTTGAAAAAGTGTCTACAGAACATTAGCGTGAAACATGTTACAATCTCGTAATCCCTATTTGTCCATATTTAATCATGTTTCTTGAGTGCTTTTTAAGCTTACTTACATTAATAAGGAAGTGCCTTTGTGCTCCACAGCCGACTTGCTTTGATCAAAATGTCCGGCTTCTAGACAAGTTCTCAAAATCTTCTTGGTTTCCCATTAC
>NW_015731782.1:0-331 GCF_001515625.1 Sinocyclocheilus rhinocerous
AATAAATAAATAAAACCAAAAAAGAAATTTCTAAATTTACACATTAATTTTTTTTTCTGAAAATGGCAAAAAAATAATAAAACTTTAAAATTGAAATTAAAGCAAACTATATATTTTTTTAAGAATCTAATCTAATAATTACAATAATGACAAAAACTAGTTCATCAGTGATAAAAAATAACGCTGCTAGAGATTAATCTTGTGAATTATTCCACTGATTTTTTTTTCATTATCTATTTTTTATTTTTCTTCTTGCTTTTCATACAGTGAATGTGTTTCATTATAAACTTTCTGTCCTAAATGTGTGTGTGTGTGTGTGTTCGATGTGTGA
>NW_015731783.1:0-330 GCF_001515625.1 Sinocyclocheilus rhinocerous
GAGAGTCAATGAAATGGAAAGTTCATGGACCGGATTCGTGACATATATATTCCATTCCATTTTCACTTTATTAAACCAATTTTTTTTCATTATACAAGTTTGCAGTATACATACTGTTTGAAGTATACAAACAGACTCAAAACGTCTCAACTAAATGAAAATAAAAAACGTTGAAAATAACTAGCTGAAATAATTTTTTTTTTTTTTATATATATATATTTTATGTTATTTTTAATATTTTATTTTATTTACATTAAGGTTTATTTATTTATTTATTTTTTTGGATGAGGCATAAAACTTACTAAATTTATTGGATTTGTGCTTAAAAAC
>NW_015731784.1:0-330 GCF_001515625.1 Sinocyclocheilus rhinocerous
TGAGCGCCAGTCAGGGCAGCACAGAGTTCGAGTCGTGGTATAGACTGTTGTCGTTTGGGTGCCACTCTCGATCTCGCAGCAACAAATGAAACTTGGGTCTCACCATGTTTATCACTTGTACTGATATATGCGACTGATCCGTATGCACGTTCCGATGCATCACAGAATACATGAAGAGTGCATCTGCTAACTGATAGATCAGTATTTGATTTGGTGTAACATCTTGGGAACGTGACATGTGGTAGTTGCGACAGCTCACTTTGCCAGGTCAACCAAGCCTGAAGTAGATCTTTGGGAAGATCTGGGTCGTCCCATTCACGTTTCTTGTCC
>NW_015731785.1:0-331 GCF_001515625.1 Sinocyclocheilus rhinocerous
TTTTTTTCACTTGAACGAAATGATAAAATTAGGCTAATTAAATAAATCTTAAGCTTACTTTATTTCAGCTAGTTGCCATGCAAGGAAACATTTCTCACAAAATGGAAAAAGAAAGTAAAAAAAATCTCATTCAAAATATTAACAAAAACTATAATAATATATCAGTGATACTAAAATAACTGTTAAGCTACACAGTAAAAATTTCAACAAAAAAAAAAAGTAAATAAAATTGTATTTTCTTGTAAAACATACTCCAATAATCTATTTCAGACTTTCTTCTTCATAATTTCATGTTTTAATGTGTTACTTTTGTCTTTGTTAATGTTTGGGA
>NW_015731786.1:0-331 GCF_001515625.1 Sinocyclocheilus rhinocerous
AAAAAAGTTTATTGTTGTAATTTTTGGGTGAACTATTCCTTCAAAATCGTTGACTCTGTGGTTTTTAGTTTATATTTAAATTCATAAACTTTATTAAAATTTTTGGATAAACTTTTTATTTAAAATGTTTTGTCTTGGTAGATCTTTATTTTTATGTTATATATACACGTCTGTTAAAAAGTTTGGAACCGGTAAGATTTTAAATGTTTTTTAAAGAAGTCTCTTCTACGGGGGCCGAGAGAGCTCAACGCGCATCAAATGAAAAAAACACATGCAAACAGAAAAAACACCAGCAAATTAAGAAAGCATCTTCATCAGTTTGACAACACAT
>NW_015731787.1:0-331 GCF_001515625.1 Sinocyclocheilus rhinocerous
GGTTTTCAAAAACATTTCTTATTATTATCAATATTTTTAATATTTGTTAATCAAAATTGTGATACTTTTTTCAGGATTCTTTGCTGAATAGAAAGTTATAAATAATCAGTAAAATAAATACAAATAAAGGTCCAAATGGAGTTTTCACAGCAATGCCATAAAATAAAAAAATTTTGTTTTCCTAAAGAACCATTAAGTGAACAAAAAACAACCTTTTCTCCTAGTGTGCCCTTTTCCACAATAAAAAACCTTTATAGCAATGTTAAAGATTCTTTACGGAATCAGATGCCAACCTTTTTTTATATATATAACAAATGTAAAACTTGCTTTC
>NW_015731788.1:0-331 GCF_001515625.1 Sinocyclocheilus rhinocerous
GATAGTATCTGTATCGGACTCATTC
The DNA here is from genome assembly GCF_001515625.1 of Sinocyclocheilus rhinocerous. Taxonomy (NCBI): domain Eukaryota; kingdom Metazoa; phylum Chordata; class Actinopteri; order Cypriniformes; family Cyprinidae; genus Sinocyclocheilus; species Sinocyclocheilus rhinocerous. The sequence continues at coordinate 26 of NW_015731788.1, forward strand.
TGGAAAAGTGATATGGATGAATCCCTAGTAAATAGTGAACACTGGGAAAGAAAGGAGTCGGACAACGTTTTTGTTTATTGTGATCTCTGTTTTTGGGTTAGGCAGTAAGGGTATTGAATAGTATTTTATTTCTTTTTGAATTTTTATTTTGGTTAGGTAAGATAGAGGATGATAAACAACAATGGCCTGGTCAGCTCCTGAACCCAAATTCCCAATTTAAAATAAACTCATTATTGTTTTGCAAGTTTTTGTCTATTAACTCCTTGGGGTCGACAGTCGCTCCGGCGCGACCAGCTCACTTTTTTT
>NW_015731789.1:0-331 GCF_001515625.1 Sinocyclocheilus rhinocerous
TTGCAGCTTGGGAAACTCCATGCCATTGGATACAAGCCAGTTCTGCTTCTTGGCAAGGAGACCAAAAAGAAAGAAAACAAGTGTGAAATATTAACCCCTCGCTGCACACTCTCCACCTATGCCCAGGACTACCTTCAAAAAATAGGTTCATTTTATGAATACCTTTGTGAAGGTAAGATGCATGCACTATATTTTTAAAGTCACAGTTTACAACTTGTGTTGAGTATGCAAAATATTTTTTATCAATGTTTAGGCCTAAATCTTAAAGAGATGTCCCCCCTCTAAAACATAAATTCAGTCGTCAACTTCTGACCTCCTTGACAGTAGAAAC
>NW_015731790.1:0-331 GCF_001515625.1 Sinocyclocheilus rhinocerous
AAATGCATGGCTTTATTATGTGCTGCCATCTCAGAATTCAAAGAGCTGTGTAGACCAGCTGTATATTGTAATTTTCCACTCAACTCTTAAAAACAACTTTTTTTTCAAAGATATTCAGCATGTTTTGTACAAACAACATCTGATGTGTTTACATTTTACGTGGCATGAGAAAGCTACGCAAAATCCGATCAGAGTAGTCAGACGAAACGGTTTTCCCAAAATGTGGTTTAAATGGTATTTCAAACAAGAATGTAGCTTGACGGATTTATAAAAATCTTATCTCGTGGGGCTTTTTTTTAAATTTATTTATTTTTTATTTTTTGGCTGTTCA
>NW_015731791.1:0-331 GCF_001515625.1 Sinocyclocheilus rhinocerous
AAATGGACAAATTAATAGACATATTTAAAGATGTTTATTTAATTCATGTTTTTTAATGTAGTTTAATAAAACAATACATTTAAAAATTCATTTTAATGTATAAATAAATAGACAAATTTTAAACTGTTTATTTAATTAATGTTTTAAAACGTGGATTAATAAATCAATAAAAAGTACATTAATAAATATTTTTAAATGCAAAATTTAAAATCGCTTTTTAAAAATGCATTTGGCAAACACTTTTGTCTCTATTTGCCAAATGCTTTTCTTTATATATCTGTCAATAGAGTTAAAAAATGCCATTGGACAGTACACACGTGGGAGCAACCAA
>NW_015731792.1:0-331 GCF_001515625.1 Sinocyclocheilus rhinocerous
TCTGGTGGCAAGCGGATGGAAGTTCATGAACAGGATTCGTGACAATAGCTGTGTGGGCAGAGTCGGCGTGGGGGAAAACAGTCCTTTTCCCCTCATTGGAAAAGCATGGTGTTTACTCAGAATGGCCTACATAAAATCATTTCTTCCACTCGATAGAGCAACATACGTAGAAAAACTAAGCCATATTAGGTTGGACTGTCCGTACGGTATCTGTGCCTGGACAAACGACCCAACAGAATGGCCAGAGGTGTCGTTTCCCGACATTTTGTGTTACCTGATTGAGTCCATAGGCAAGAGACAGCTTACTACAAGCCTATACTTGACGGCTTGT
>NW_015731793.1:0-331 GCF_001515625.1 Sinocyclocheilus rhinocerous
AAATATCGAGATATTATTTTTTGTCAATATCGCACACCCCTAAGCCTGACCCAACCTGACTTTTGTGAAGTCCTCAGAACACCGTTTAAACATCCAGTTTAAATATTAGTTTAAAACAGTTTTGAACTAGATGTTTAAAACCACTGCTAGAAAATAGCCATTACATGTGTAACTGAACAGGTCTTCCCTGTATCAAGTGCCGTGTTGTTACCATCAAAATAGTATTATTTTGCTCAGCCTCATTGGGGTGTGTTACAATGGATTAGTGCTGTCAAGCGATTAATCTCATCCAAAATAAAAGTTTTTCTTTACATAATATATGTGTGTGTGC
>NW_015731794.1:0-331 GCF_001515625.1 Sinocyclocheilus rhinocerous
TGTGTGTGTGTGTGTGTTTAGTGGGAAGGTGAGCGAAAAGGAAAATAAAAGATGTCTTGTTGCCGAGAGTCACACCTCAGAAATGCTGATGTGGTTATTTTTGGTCCCTATTTATAGCATCGATCCTGATTTACTTCTTTTTTTTTATGATAATGAGCTCAAATGTGTCTCCATGGAGTAGAAGGACAAATGCTCTTTTCCCGCCAGAGCGGTTTAGAAAGCGGTTTTAAACCAACAAAATAGTTGGTTTAAAATAAGATGGAATTCTGTGTCTTAATGGGCTGCTGTATTTTTTTTGGAATGAACAATGAAGTCATGAAAATATAAGACT
>NW_015731795.1:0-331 GCF_001515625.1 Sinocyclocheilus rhinocerous
AAAGAAATCGCGATAGGTTTTTTTTGTCCATATCGCACAGCCCTGCTTGTATATAGACCAGAGTAATCAGTAACAATGCTGATGGTGTTATTTGAGAGTATGAATCACGTCACGCATGAACACTAATGCACATGTCACCGACACCGGCCTCAGTGATCAAACATGAAAGCAGCGCAGCTGTAATCAAATTCTGTCTGTTTGAGAAATTATACCTTTGGTTTTCCAGGAAACACACTGAGAAGCATTGAATAAATGAATGAGAATAAAAGGGGTCTGACACATGACAACATCATGACAGCATTACAGTGAGTGTGTGTGTGTGTTCACACAC
>NW_015731796.1:0-331 GCF_001515625.1 Sinocyclocheilus rhinocerous
TTTTAGCGAAGTAGAATCCCAGGCCGTGGAGGCCTTGGACCTGCCTGGCTCTTTCCGCACTCGAAGCCACAGTTACCTGCGTGCAATTCAGGCTGGGTATTCCCAAGATGACGACTGCTTGCCTTCAATGACATCTTCTACTGTCACTTCAACTCTCAGATCCACAACAGGTAACCGTATGCTTCAAATCCCACCTGAGAGAGAGAGAGAGAGAAAAGGCTTAGAGCACATACCCGCCATTCATTCAGCACATGCTGAACTACATACTCTGGCATACCTACATATGTACAGTGGGATTCCCTTGTGCTTGAGAGATGACTGACTTGAATGT
>NW_015731797.1:0-331 GCF_001515625.1 Sinocyclocheilus rhinocerous
ATTTTTTACATATTTTATTTTGAACACATTATTGAAAGTGTTCTCTTATTTTGTTCAATATAAAATCTACAATAACCTATTAAGGAGTATATTAATTCACCATCAACTATATTGGGTTCACTGTTTTGGTTTGCATTATTTTTCATAATTTTAATTCAAACATATATTCAAATTTGAGGTTAACCTGATCAAGAAAATAACATATCGTTGGCCTACACTGTAAAGTGTATGTTGGAGTTTTTCATAACATCTGTCAAAATGACCAAAATTATGATACAAAAAATTCTGTCCAAATTGACTGTGCATGTATATCTGCAAAAAAAAAAAAAAA
>NW_015731798.1:0-331 GCF_001515625.1 Sinocyclocheilus rhinocerous
AAACATTTCTAAACAAATATGTTGGTGGATTTTGATGTGAGAGGATGACAGGGGGTGGACTTTTTTACTGGAGGAAGCGTTAATATGAATTATGGAATGATATTTTGGCCAGAAGCTACGGTTTGAAGTTTAAATGTCTTTAATGCCTTTCATGTCTTTCCTAAAACAGTGGTTCCTTAACAGGGTAAAAAACCTGTTTATAGAATAAATAAAATATTATATAATATTATATAAAATAAAATATGAAACAAAAACTATAATTTAAATCATTTCATTATAATTTAAATCTACAGGAACGCCCTTTCACAATTTTGTATCACTCCGCTTGTTC
>NW_015731799.1:0-331 GCF_001515625.1 Sinocyclocheilus rhinocerous
AACCTAAAGGTATCTGATTTGCATATAATTTTAACATATACAGTACATGCAAGTGAGCCAGTATGTTTCTGATTATCAGTTGTATTCACAAATCCTTAATTTTTGTATTCATTTTTTAATTCATGTGAAATGTGGTGGCCCTTTCTGTGCTTTTGGAGGAAAACATTGCTTCTGAGAAAAAGTAGTTTGTGTGTTTTAACAGGAAGGACACAGACACAAAGATTTTATTTTACATATGAATTTCCACCACACAACCCAAACTAAAAATTATTTTATTTATTTATTTATTTTTATGTGAATTCCCTTATCTCAATTTATGTTTTTTACATCT
>NW_015731800.1:0-331 GCF_001515625.1 Sinocyclocheilus rhinocerous
AACTTCTGTTTGTGTAGGGACTTTATGTGTTTGGATGGGCAAAACACTGGGATCATGAAGAGAAGAGCTGACAGAAATAAAGAAGGGAAGAGGGAGAGAAATAGCGAGGGAGAAAGAGCCTGTCCACCCTGTATGTGGGGGCTTACTGCTCTCAGCAAGTGCTGACCACTACAGCCAAAGAAAACTTGCCTAACCCTGAAAGATGTTTTCTTTATTGTTTATGCTCTCTCTCATTTAGCTATATCCATACCCACCGTTTCAATGGTTTCTACAGGAACAAAGATGCTAACTGTCTCAGAAACCACTAGTAAAACAGAAATCAGGATGCGGA
>NW_015731801.1:0-331 GCF_001515625.1 Sinocyclocheilus rhinocerous
CTCCCATTATAATCAATGAAGCTCAGCGCTGCAACTTTACTGACGAAGTGAAAACTCCCATTATAATCAATGAAGCCAACAACACTGCACAATTAATCTCTTAATCTGATTATTATTTATTTATTTGTAATGAAAGGATTTGTGAACGTGCTAAACTCTATGAACTTAAAAAAAAAAAAAACGTTTTCAGCAGTGTTTTTGGTCTGCATCTCTGTGTAAAATTTAACAAAATAATAAATAAATAAATGTAATAATTTTAATGAGTTCCACTGTAGTAAAATTATAATACTTCATTATTAATTTAATTACTTCTAAGTGTCAAACACATAAG
>NW_015731802.1:0-331 GCF_001515625.1 Sinocyclocheilus rhinocerous
CAACAGCCTCCTACTCTTTCATTACATATCTGAGTGAGCATGGGCACAGGGCTGGACTCCACCAGCACAAATATGTGGCTTTGCTTCAGATGTTCTACCTCCAGAGAGCTGTAGTCTCAGCCGCTCGGTGGGGTGGGGGTGGGGGGCTTTAGGAGAAAGCGTGGTTAACGCGCTCTAAACGATAGGTTTAATTTAATGCCAGTTTGAGAGGCTTAAGTTATTTCAGGCCTCCATGCACCAGTTCTTCATCGGGAGAGAAAACTGCCAGTTCACTCCTTTAAAAAATATTACTGGCACTTCCCAATTATTTGTAGACTGATGCAATTACCAT
>NW_015731803.1:0-330 GCF_001515625.1 Sinocyclocheilus rhinocerous
TCACTTAAATTTGCCATCAAAAAAAGCTTTTCAAGAATAGTCATAATACTATGAGAGTAAAACTGTGAAATATAAATATTTTCAGAGCAGAAATCACAATACTTATAATGCTGTGTAATACTATTTTGAGAAAAATAGAAAAATATTTTGAGACACAACACTACTTTAGTCTCATAATATAATATAATATAATATAATATAATGCTGTATAATAGTATTGTGAGAAATAATGCTATATAAAAATAATTTGAGGGAAAACAATACTTTAATCACATAATGCTGTGTAATTATGTTTTGAAAAAAGTAATGCTATATAATATGAGGTGAAAA
>NW_015731804.1:0-331 GCF_001515625.1 Sinocyclocheilus rhinocerous
TGTGTGTGTGTGCTAACCCACTGATTGTCTACAATAAGTAAACGTAGCTTAATGGAGTTGATTTGAGCAGGAGAGAGTGAAGGAGTAATATTATGGTATCACTGAGTGCTCATTAGAAAGGTTTGACTCACGGTGAACGTAATGTCTGCCTCGGTGTACAGGATTCGCCCTGTTTATCATTTATATGTCTCTTCATTTGCATAGTCCACTGCATTCACGGTAGCATAAACATCCTGGTCTAAATATTTGTCTTCTCAGCTGACTGCTCTTTAGCTCTGACACACACTGTAGCTCAGCACAATGTGACCTTGCCACTTCATCAGAGTAGATA
>NW_015731805.1:0-330 GCF_001515625.1 Sinocyclocheilus rhinocerous
GCCAGGACGCATCCTGGGAAAATGGCACGTATGGTCACCCTACCATAAACAGTTACGAAGTATTTTTACTTACATTTTATGTACATTTTTGCTCCGAGACGCAAAAGTGGTGTCCGATTCATGAACCAACTGATTCTTTTCAATGAACCTTTTAAATCATTTCGTGAATCGCACGAAATGATTCATTCGCGAATTGGACTGTTCCGATTGCAGCTGTTCTTGAGTCAACAACTCACTGATTCAAACGATCCATTCAGAGCGAGTCTCACGTTTTGATAGTGAAGTGATATGTCACTTCCTGTTTGTTGCTGCCGTGTGTTTTGAGTTTGA
>NW_015731806.1:0-331 GCF_001515625.1 Sinocyclocheilus rhinocerous
TCTTCTACACAAAGGATAAACAGAAGTTGTTTTCTATTATGATTTTTATTTGATGTATTCAGTTTTTAACGGGAAAAAGATTGACTTTCAATCTTTGTTATTGAAAATATACTGTTAAACATTAATATTCAAATAATTTCATGTTTCATATTAAATCATATTTCATATGAAATCTTCTATATTGTTCACTTTATACATATACAAATTGATAAGCTCCACGAGTTACTAATTTAGTTACTAAAAATTATAAATAATAACTTTTAAGTTTTAAATAGTATTTTTTTTAAATTAAAATTATGAAATAATATAAATAAATAAATTTCCTGTGATA
>NW_015731807.1:0-331 GCF_001515625.1 Sinocyclocheilus rhinocerous
CATATTTCCAGTTTCTACTGTACTGAACGTCAGCAGGTTAATCATAAACTTGCCATCATAATTATATCAGAACATGCTTTACCTTCTGAGTTCAAGTCACATGTTTGCGGCTTGTTCTCGTTCACTGTCAATAAAGCTGTCAATGAAAGAGAAGTATGATCAATAAAATGCAATGGATATAGAGTTTATAGTGTTGAGGTCAGGGTTATCATTAACTAAAAACTAAAACAAAACAACAACAACAACAACAACAAAAAAGAATGTTTTAGTTACTTGGAATAAAATAAACATTAACTGAAATAAAACAATATATATAAAAATGTAAACTTAT
>NW_015731808.1:0-331 GCF_001515625.1 Sinocyclocheilus rhinocerous
AAAGGTCATTTTGGCAACTTTTAGGAGTATACTAGCATATAGATGACCTCAACCCATCAATTGTGAGAATGACAATCAGTTTGATTTTTTTGATTTTTACTTCACACTTTTTAACTTATTTTTTTCAGTGCTTTAATATTACGTCAGCCAATAAAAAACACAACTGGACAACTTTCAATACATCAGCCATTAATTTGGAGAAATATGTAACAATTACTCAAAGTTAAAAAAAATTATGAAAATACTTATTTGCAAAAATGACAAGAAATTATTATTATTAATACATTTAGTTAAAGGGGTCCTATTATGCTCTTTTACAATGTCTTGAATT
>NW_015731809.1:0-331 GCF_001515625.1 Sinocyclocheilus rhinocerous
CATTGTGAAACCGGCGGATAAAGGAGGCGCTGTTGTTGTTTGGGGGAGAGAGCAATATATTCAGAAAGGACTTCGAAAACTTGCCAATCCTGAGTATTATTTAGCCTTAACTGCTAATCCCCTGGAGTCTGTGACGATTCAACTGACAGATCTTCTATCTACAGCGAAGGACAATAATTGGATGGTCCAAAATCAGAATTGCACAGGTTTCACCAGTATATCAATGGCATAAATATCAATTTGAAATTGAGCCTTGAATATTCAGTGTCTAAAATCAATTTCCTTTATCTGAAAATAACTAAGGATGCCAATGGTGAGCTACATACTTCGA
>NW_015731810.1:0-331 GCF_001515625.1 Sinocyclocheilus rhinocerous
CCGGACATCGTGAACTACCTCGTATTTGGTCTGAGTGCATACACCATTACTCAGTTCAAATGCTACAAATCCCTAGATGCTTACGAACAATTCTGCAGTGGCTGGGTGCAAGATCTGCTAAGCCACAGGCCTGCAAACTGTGATTTCACAGTCGTACTTGCAAAGGTAAGGTGTCACTCTTATTTTTGTTAATTATTCAATTAAACCAATCAAAATTAAAATACTCAGCTATGTGAATGTTTGTGTCATGGGCAATTGGCTTACTTAATTGGATTATTAATAAAAAGAAATTAGCTATGATCTTTCAGCCTCGTTTGAAAACCATAAGTTT
>NW_015731811.1:0-331 GCF_001515625.1 Sinocyclocheilus rhinocerous
AATCGATCCACGAATCGCGATGCATCGATTTATTGTCCCAGCCCTGGTGTTGAAGAATGAATGGTGTCAGTAGGTTTGTCAGAGTCAAACACATCAACCGCAGAGAAAAGTGAGTGAAAACTTAACAGAGTTGCAAATACGTCCTGAAGGGCTAAAGTGTTACAGAACAGATGAATGAATAGCAAAGGCTTTTCAGGAAATAACAACATGGCAAGGTTTATTCACAAATATTATAAAACATCAGTCCCACTGGAAGCTTGAAGAAAGGCAATGAATTGCACGGAAATTTATGTGAGTGGTCCATGTAATAACCTTAACCCAGGAAAAAAAA
>NW_015731812.1:0-331 GCF_001515625.1 Sinocyclocheilus rhinocerous
TTAATGAAGCTTAAGAACTTGCTTGAACAGAGCATATTTCTGACAAAATATTGTCTGGTATGCGTAGCAGGAATTACCCTAGTGATCAAGGGACTTTTGTTTTGAAATCTCCTTAGGGTCCGAGAGCGGAAGTCATTGGCGACAGCGAAAGGTTCACGTTACTTGCAGGAACACCGAAGAAAGGAGGAAAAGCGGGTAGCGGATATCAACACTGATTTTATTCAGAAAAGGTGTCATATAATCTGCAGACGCTGGTATCTCAGTATTCATCTCCTCTCTGAAGCCTCTGGCGAAGTTCATCGTGGAAGTGAGTGAAAGAAATAAAGCTGCT
>NW_015731813.1:0-331 GCF_001515625.1 Sinocyclocheilus rhinocerous
AATTTTTTAATTAACAAGGCTTAAAAACACATGCAAATGATAAACATTCGTGACGATGCAGCAGTGGCCCGATCGGGCCAGTGACAAATCTGTCAACTGTCCCGAGCGTCTTTTCACAATCACTCCTTATTGTCGAGCCCTGTAGCAAGTTTCTGGCTAATCTGCTTCCTTTAAAAGTTCATAGTGAATTGTGAACCAGAACTTACTGGGAATAGCTGATTTTCTACTTGTATACTGGATTTTCTTAACTTGTATGTGTGTTTGCAGTGATCTTGGGAGGATTGAAAGACCACATTAAAGAGATCCAGAGATGTCGGAGGCTCATCATGAT
>NW_015731814.1:0-329 GCF_001515625.1 Sinocyclocheilus rhinocerous
CACATGATCCTTCAGAAATCCTTCTAATAGGCTGATTTTAAAATATCAACATTTGATTTTGATTATCAATGTTGAAAACATTTAATATTTTTGTGGAAATTGGAGAACATTTATTTGAAATATAAATCTTTTGTAACATTTTAATGTTTTTACTGTCACCTTTTAACATGTCGCATTTAACAACAAAAATAAATAAATAAATAAATAAAATAAAAATACACACATTGGCACACAACCCCCCAAAACACTACAACAACAACAAGTGTTGAATAAAAGCAGCATTTATGATTTCTGAAGGATCATGTGACACTGAAGACTGTAGTAATGGC
>NW_015731815.1:0-331 GCF_001515625.1 Sinocyclocheilus rhinocerous
AAATCAAACTTCTCATGCCAGCCGTCAAAATGCACCTGAGCAACAGAGAGACGCTTATTCAAGAATGACAGGAGCAAAGATCACAAAAAAAATCATCAATCATAGGATTTTCTCTTAAGGATTCATCTGAAATCTATGAGACCAAAATTACAGATCAGCATTCATTCAGATGTTGCCAGTCTAAAAGTAATAAATAAATTATTTCTTCACAGATAGAGCTATATATATACTGTCTTTCAAAATTTGGGTTCACGTTTATTTATCAAGGATGCATCGCTCAAAAGTGTATAATGTTACAGTAGATTTCTATTTCAAATAAATGCTGTTCTTT
>NW_015731816.1:0-331 GCF_001515625.1 Sinocyclocheilus rhinocerous
AATTGCCTTCTTCTCAGTCAGGTTGTGAGTTCATTTTAAATGGAAGCTAATAAGGGGTTCAAATTAAGGGGGTTTGTGCTGGTGTGATATAATTCTTCATTTGAGCTCTTAGAAGAGCAGATAATGGTGATGGTGAAAGGTTGGTTTTGTACTTCCGCTTTAAAGTCCCTTGATTCTCTCTGAATTGACAGGCAACCAAAGGGACTGAGGAGTAAAATAAAGTGTGAATTAGTCACTGGTGCATTGAATTGTGAATTATGATCAAATAAACACAAAGTGATTTCATCTGCTTATTGTGACTGTTTCCTTTGGCAAGATAATCCAAACTAGG
>NW_015731817.1:0-331 GCF_001515625.1 Sinocyclocheilus rhinocerous
AATGTTTTTGAATGAAATCAACAAACCAGTCAAGTGAATGATTCAAATTCGCCTAAAGACAGCCACTTGTTGCATTACTTAACACTTGTTTAGTTATTGAAGTATTTTGAATGATTTGGTTGAAGAAAAATAATCAAATAACAAAGACATGTCGCCACCTGTTGCCACCTGGTGGCGTAATGAAGTAACAAGACGCATCATCGACAATTCAGTACTCTTGGAAAGCAGCATGACCAATCAAATTTGAGGGCCAGAACTGACTGTTGCATAATAAACCATACCTTCACAATCCATTGCAACCAATGGACTAATAAATCAGACACCTTTGATA
>NW_015731818.1:0-331 GCF_001515625.1 Sinocyclocheilus rhinocerous
AAAGAGAGAGAATAAAAAGCCATGCCAAACACAGGTGGATGAGAAAGTCACAGCACAGCTCTGCAATAAAACAAGCTGCAGGATTTGAAGTAACTTATTCATATCTGTAGCAAAAACTGTGTTATGTGTCCAAGTTTAGTGCTTAGGGCTTTGTTCACAAAACTATGAAAGTCTGTCTGCCACGGGATTAAAAATTATCTCACAAATCTGACAATTCTGAGGGGGGCAAAAACGGTTGGATTTTTTTATCCGGTTCAGATGTGAGATATAAACTCACAATTACAAGAAAAAAATCAGAATTGCTAAATATTAACTCGCAGATGAACTGTGA
>NW_015731819.1:0-331 GCF_001515625.1 Sinocyclocheilus rhinocerous
AATGGAAGAAGAACATGGAGCTCTACAAAAGACTCTTGAGGAAAACCGGAGAAAAATCCAACATTTGGAAGCAGTGAAAAGTCTAAAGGCAGCACGAGCGAGAATGAAGGTGCATGATCAAGAGGAGGTTATAGAAGAAGATCAGAAAGACTTCCTGAAAATAGCTCCTGCACCATCAGCTGTGACCACCTCCTCCTCAAATGAAAGTACAGCAGATCTCGTGAAGGTGCTTGTAGGTGCTTTAAGTGCAAATAGAATTCCAGTTCCTGAACCATCAGTATTCAGCGGGGATCCATTGAAGTACAGTGACTGGAAACTTTCCTTCGAAACA
>NW_015731820.1:0-331 GCF_001515625.1 Sinocyclocheilus rhinocerous
AAGCATAAACATTTTTAACACGATTTTGGACCCGTATCCGGGTCCACAGAGTTTAACTTGACAAGGTGTCTTAAAAACGTGCCACTCATGATGCTTTAGTCAAAGACCGTCTAGCGCTTTTTGATAATTTTTTTTTATAAAGGTAGGCTATGTTGAGTAGCCTACTTGTTTAGGCCATAAAGTGGGACTGTCAGTCGGCAGGTTTCAACAAACTATCATTGATAAGAGCTGGTGAGGTGGTGATTGTCACGAATTCGGTCTATGAACTTCTGTTCACTCACCACCCGAGGTCACCCGCTCACTACATGGACTCTCACACTACACAGACTGT
>NW_015731821.1:0-331 GCF_001515625.1 Sinocyclocheilus rhinocerous
TTAGATAGTAAATAGTAGGCTACACATTGTGAAGGTAACTACAAAGTTTACTCTTGTTTTTTTCCAAGTTCAGTGGCCACTTACTTTCATGTATTTCGGGAGAAATGGATGAATAAGGCTATATGTTAATCTGACAGATCCACACGACAGCAGCGCGCATTATAGATCAAATACGGTCATTAAGGTTGTTTAAACGACAAAACGAATTAACTTACACATAACTTGACAATCATAGATAAGGCTATATGCCGCGGCCCGGCACAAATCCCAATGTGGCCACCATGCCGAACACAATTAAAAAATAACTTTCAGTTTTACAATTCATTTTAGT
>NW_015731822.1:0-331 GCF_001515625.1 Sinocyclocheilus rhinocerous
ACATTTAATACCAGTGGTTTGGAATGATCCTTTTACTTCTTTTGGAAGTTTCTATGAATGAACAGCAATTTTGAAATTGCCAAAATTGGACCAAAAGAGCAGCTTGAATCCTGAATCCCAGTGCATGTTCATCCACGTAGTCTTCATGACCTCAGGAATTGAGAATAATTTTCATAATGCGTTGCTTGGTAAATGGAGATTTTTTTGGTCGAGATTTTATGCCCTTAATTGATGTTAGAGACTAGCAGAGTTTTTTTCTTCTTCTTTTTTTAACAGACACCCAACTGTCCTTCCCTTCCAGAAAAACATCAACACCGATAATTCTGTTTAC
>NW_015731823.1:0-331 GCF_001515625.1 Sinocyclocheilus rhinocerous
TTTTATTTTATCTTTGTTATTATAAATAAAAACAGATGCAAAAAAGCTGTAGAACAAATATAAGAAACAAAAAATGCATTAACTTTTCCATTTTTCATGTAAACAAAAGCACTTAAGTAAGAAAAACAAATACTCCAATGTAAAAGTCCCTTTAGTGTGTTCATTACAAATAAATGTATTATTAAAACTACAGAAGCAGTTTAATCAAGAGCAGCGAGTGATTCCCTCTTTCCATTTTTGTTTGATTACCATTAATGCGACAGACGGCCTATATATTAAGACTTATTGTAATGCACGGATCTAATATAATGTTACACATCCGATGTTTTTC
>NW_015731824.1:0-329 GCF_001515625.1 Sinocyclocheilus rhinocerous
AAAGACTGGAGTAATGATGCTGAAAATTCAGCTTTGCATCACAAGCATAAATTACATTTTAAAATATATTCAAATAGAAAAAAATGTAATAATATTTAACAATATTATTGTTTATTGTATTTTTGATCCTAGTAATGTGCATGTAAAAAGTAATATTAGTCAATGTTTATTTTCCATTTAAAATCTTTAAATATTTCCCACTGACCTAAAGCGTTTGTCTTGCTTTTTTATCTAAATGTTAAAAAAAAGAATAACAAATGTGCATGAATGGCAAGCACAGACTGTATTATTATTATTATTATTATTATTACATACTTACTTACTTACCC
>NW_015731825.1:0-331 GCF_001515625.1 Sinocyclocheilus rhinocerous
TTACCTGAATACTTTTTTTTTTTTTTTCATTTTTGCAGTGTATTTGGTCTAATACTTTTTAGTCTATTAGCCTGTAAATGTGAATTAAAGATTTTAAATGTATACTATTGTTTTTGTAGAATAAATTCATATGATTGCTCAGCAACACTAGCTGCTACAGCTACATAAAGTACATAAATGTCTTCCAGCACCACACTGTAATCATGTCTCTTCTCTAACTGCTTATAGGATTCACATATGACAAGGTACTGTGATTCAAGCCAACGATCTGAATTAAACATCAGGTTCTGAAGAATGGATGTCTCCTCTCATAGGATATAATACATTATGA
>NW_015731826.1:0-331 GCF_001515625.1 Sinocyclocheilus rhinocerous
AATTGACAGTTGTATGTGCAGGTATATTACAATAGACAGTTTTGTTTGGAGAATAAACTTGTGTTACTATTGTTGCAAAAGTATATTGGCTCAAAATTTCGGGATTTATAAACTAAAAATTGTCATAGAAAGTATTCTACTCATAATATGAAGCTGTAAATATGAAGATACATTTCTTGCTCTTACTGATTATAAATTGTAATTTTGATGTGTTGCTGATATATGTACATTGAATAAAGAGCAATTATGCTTTTGTCTATAGCAAACCACAGAATATCAAGTTCAGTTTATTTGTAGAGCACATATACAACAGCCACCAGGCTGACCAAAG
>NW_015731827.1:0-331 GCF_001515625.1 Sinocyclocheilus rhinocerous
CACTGCGCTTCATCAGAACACACTGCGCTTCATCAGAACACACTGTACGTCACACCGACCTTCAGTTTGTCCAGCGTGTCGCTCAGAGACTTCATCTTGGCCGTCTGTTCCAGCAGCTGAGCGCTCGCACTCGCTGCAAACACAGATATTACACATTCATAGATTTTATACATATATCAACCGCTGCTCAGTTTGGAGCACAATGGTGCCGTTTTTTTAAAGAAATTGATACTTTTTCTCTCATCAAAAACTTTTTTTCTCTCATCAAAAAAAAAAAAAAATTGTTCCTCACAAAAAGTTCTATCAAAAAGTGTGTTCCTCATGAAAAGTC
>NW_015731828.1:0-331 GCF_001515625.1 Sinocyclocheilus rhinocerous
AAACTACAGTAAAACCTCGGCCTCTGTCACATGACTGTCACGGTCTCAGCGCTCGACTCTAACACAAAGAAACAGACAGAAATATAAACATCACCCCACATTAAATTAGACGCGGAACAAACATTTCCTTCCCCGCTCGTAAAATATAGTTTATCCGCAAACACAGAATCAATATCCGTACACTGGATCTGCCGAGTCCCCGGGCATTGTGGGTAATCGCCCGGATTATTGATAAAACCTTAAACATGTCCGTCTAACAAATCTCAATCGATAGCGGACAAACAGGAACAGGAAAACTAATAAAGAAATACAAGAGGAGCTGGTCTCTCCT
>NW_015731829.1:0-331 GCF_001515625.1 Sinocyclocheilus rhinocerous
GAATTAGTGATGATGGTGTTTTATGTACAATTACAGTGGATTTTCAACAGACTTCAACTTTTTTCTGTTATATAAAGGGCACATAAAAGTAATTTTATTTATAATTATTTAAAAAAAAATTTATTACCATTGATGACCTAGATGTTTAATCTAAAAAATTTTTTATGATGGCTTTATATGGTTTCATAATTATTACATTTTTTAAAACTACAAAACTAAGATAATCTAAACAAGGAGTAAGAATCTACAAAGTGTAAAATAATTAAATATTAAATGTTCTTTTTTTTGTGTGTGTGTGTAAATTGTCTTTTTTATTATTTTTTATTATTAT
>NW_015731830.1:0-331 GCF_001515625.1 Sinocyclocheilus rhinocerous
TTGGGTTTTTGATCCAGCTGCATAAGTCCGTCCCACAGGTCGTTGCTCCAATTAGATAGTGGCTGCGGGGCTTAGCCACTCCCCCTGCAAGGTTCCACTTCGCGCATAAATTAACGTGATGCTTCCATGTATCACGTGGGGTAACATCCTGGCAGGTTTTGTTAATATTTCTATAACGTTTCTTAATGCGAGTATCATACATACTTCCCACTTTTCATTCACCAAAGATTTGCATATGAAATCAGCTTTCATTCGATACTAAGCTTCACATATCTTACACACATGATAAATGCTTTATCTGCTAAAAGGAAAAGTTATAAGGCAAAGATTA
>NW_015731831.1:0-331 GCF_001515625.1 Sinocyclocheilus rhinocerous
GTCAGTTTAATGAAAACGCCCACAGAGTTGCTATAACAACAGTCTGATTTTCAAATTATTTTTTTCTTTTAGTTCTTTTTATCTTTATTTTAGCTTTTAAACTATGTTTCCAACACTCTTTGACAGATGAGAGGACATGCCACCACAATGAGACTCTATGAAGAGACAGAAGATTAGGACTTTGCCTCTAAAATGAGTCAACAAGAGGAGAGAGAGGAGGACACTGCCTCTATAAGCTGTGATCAACCCATGAAGAGTCAGCCCTCTGCCTTCAGTGACGCAGAAATGACCTCTGAGCCCAAGTAAGACATTAACCATTTTAGCATTTGGC
>NW_015731832.1:0-331 GCF_001515625.1 Sinocyclocheilus rhinocerous
ACCATAATAACTTCACAGGGATTGTGTATTTACACAAAGACAAGAATGAAACAGCACTGACATCAAAGCTTCATGTTTGTATGATTAGGGTTTATGGTAATCTACTGTGATTTATATAACGAAGACTGTTCTTTTTGTCACAGGGGTTCAAGTCCAGCAGGTAGTGTGCAAGAAACAAGCCGATCTCTCTGTGGTGTACAACCACTTCTGCGACAAGAAAAACAAGCCCAAAGACAAGAAAAGACCCTGCAACTTGGAGCCCTGTTCTCCAATGTGGGTGTTCTGTATGTGTTTGTGTGTGTGGCATTAACATCCATCCCGATCATATATG
>NW_015731833.1:0-330 GCF_001515625.1 Sinocyclocheilus rhinocerous
AGCCAATGGCGATTCAATTGCCAAGGTGTCCGTAGAGGGCTGTTTGGCCTCAGACATTGCACACTACATAAAGCCAAACAGCATGAGAGATGTCACAGATTCAAGAACTGGCAGGGGATTGAGTTTTTAAGCCAAGTGCAAGCAAACACACACATCCCCCTAACAAAATTCTGAGTCAAACAGATAGAAACTTTACAAAAACGTGGCTACAATGCCAACTAAGTTAAAGGGTTAGTTCACCCAAAAATGAAAATTCTAGGGGTCGACCGATTATCGGCCTGGCCAATTATCGACGCCGATATTAAGCATTTTTATGATTATCGGTATCGG
>NW_015731834.1:0-331 GCF_001515625.1 Sinocyclocheilus rhinocerous
ACTATACTTAATGTGTTTAATTCAGAATTCATATCCAACTTTTTTATCTACTGCAAAGATGTAGGTATTTTAAATGTCAACACAATAGTATGACATATTGAACAGACTGTATTTCTGTCCCTCACAGCCATGTTTTTGCTCATGTCAAATTAAATATGGTGTATACTCTGACAAAGGTCGACCCAACAAATCAAAAGCCCCAAAAACATACCTGAGTCCATATGAGGTTCTAATTTAAGTAGCCCTGCTGACCTGTTTGTGCCATTCACGCAGCGGTAGGCTGGCTGAACTGGGCCATGATTATGAGACTGTGTGATTGAGACTAGCCAGG
>NW_015731835.1:0-331 GCF_001515625.1 Sinocyclocheilus rhinocerous
GCCAATACGGTAGATTTGTTTGTGTGGTATTAGAACAAAGACTTGGAGGTCTGAAATACAGTTTATGTCCATGGGCTGTTTTTCAGGTGAAGTACTGTCAATGGGGGAGCAAAAGTTTGAAGAATGTCTTGCTGAGCAACTTAGTTAGCTATCCAAAGACCCATTGTCTATTTATTGTATCAATATATAACATAACCCAGGCTTTTCATCTCATTACATTCAAATCACACTGCTTGCTCATAGCTAGGGATGCAACGATTATAGATTTTGTTGGTACGATTATTGGCTGAGGAATAATCACGGTTTTACGATTATGACGATTATTATGCAT
>NW_015731836.1:0-331 GCF_001515625.1 Sinocyclocheilus rhinocerous
TGTTTACTATTACTAATACATTTCTAAATTTTAAAGTTTCTTCTGATAACATTAGTTAATAAACTATGAACTAACTTTAATGATTAATGATTTAATTTTTATTTATTCATTTACAAAGTATGGTTCTGTTTTTTTTTTTTTAAATAGTAAAGCACTATTTTAGTATAACTAGTAAAAACTATCGGTTGATTAATCAGTATTGGCCAGTGTGATCCAACCTAGCAATCGGTATCGGTAAAATCCAGTATTAGTCGACCTATAGTTATTAGGGGTGGAATGGTTCGCAGAAAAAAATCGAACCGTATGGTTCTCCACACACGGTTCGGCACGC
>NW_015731837.1:0-331 GCF_001515625.1 Sinocyclocheilus rhinocerous
GTACTGAGACTGCTCTCATCAGAGTTACAAATGACCTGCTCTTATAATCCGATCGTGGTTGTATTTCTCTATTAGTGCTACTGGGTCTTAGCGCTGTGTTTGACACTATCTACCACAACATTCTTTTGAGTAGACTACAAAATTATGTTGGAATTATTGGAATTGCATTGTCGTGGTTCAAATGTTACTGTCTGACCGTCATCAGTTCGTAGCAGTGAATGACGAGGAATCATATTGATGACAAGTACAGTATGTACTACCACAAGGCTCAATACTAGGACCATTTCTTTTCACGCTTTACATGTTACCCTTGGGAGATATCATCAAGAAA
>NW_015731838.1:0-331 GCF_001515625.1 Sinocyclocheilus rhinocerous
ATCCTCTGCACGGGGGAGAGTTTGCTCTTTTCCCAGTTGACCCGAGGCTCAACCGGCTGACGTGGCTGAGTACCACATCCCTGTGTTCGCACAACTGCGCTCGAGATTGGGCCAGTATGAGCTAGTCGTTGAGGTAGTTGAGAATGCAAATGCCTCTTTCCCTCAACGGAACGAGGCTGCCTCCAAGACTTTGGTGAAGACACAAGGCGACAGGGACAACCCGAAGGGGAGAACCTTGTACTGATATGCTCGCCCCTCGAACGCGAAGCAGAGAAACGGCCTGTGTCGAGGAAGGATCGAGACATGAAAGTACGCGTCCTTCAGGTCGATC
>NW_015731839.1:0-331 GCF_001515625.1 Sinocyclocheilus rhinocerous
TGAGATGATCTGCTGATGATCCTGAATAGTTTGAGGTAGAGGCTCCTCAATATTAACAGAGCTGCTGAAACGACTCTTTATTTCATGTCAATAGTTCCTATTTTCACCTAATTTATTATGCTGATGTCTTCAGGTCTCCTGTAAATTGCCACTTAAAGCTCATTTCATTGGTGTCAACAGACTGAGTTTTTTTTTAATATTTATTACAAATCTTTAGATTTTTTTTCTGTGTTTAGTTTTTCAGCTGTTTTTCTTACCATTATTTGTTTTAAAAAATATTTATATCGTTGTGAAAACAATCTTGGTAAGTGTTATGTTTTTTTTTTCAGCT
>NW_015731840.1:0-331 GCF_001515625.1 Sinocyclocheilus rhinocerous
ACTTCACGTAATGTAAGCGTGCACTCTGTAGGGGTGTTTTGAATGGGTGGAGTTGAAGCAGGATCACCCCTACACCGAGGGCCCTGCGGACCTCCATGGGGAGCTTGCCAGGGTCCTTGCCAAGGCGGTGAAGGAGCTCGACCTGAGCTGGGAGGCTCCGGAGGAACCTGCCAGGAGCAAGCTTGAATCCTGGTACTTCCAGTCGAGTACCAGGCGAACTAGTCTAGACTTCACGTAATGTAAGCATGCACTCTGTAGGGGTGTTTTGAATGTTTTTTGCAAAATCCTCGATAATGTCAAATCGCACATTGTTAAAACAACAATTACGATA
>NW_015731841.1:0-331 GCF_001515625.1 Sinocyclocheilus rhinocerous
TGTTCGTTTGAATAAAAATCAAGGTTAAAAAGGAAGTTTCAAGTTCATAATAAACTGACTGATATTTCAAAGGGTCATCACTTTGATTACTCTTTAGCGAATGACTTGCTTGATGCCGACTCTCCTGCTCCCGTTTTTAAGGCGGTCCACTTTGTGTTAGTAAAATGATATGCCGGATGAATTAAACCAGATGAGGTGATCGTAATTCAACACACTGCTGGAGCACGAGGGTAAGGGCAACGGCAGTCATGGGAATATCTGAACCATTTTTTTCACCTTAATTGCAAGTCAGTTAGAAACAGTTGGCAAGGACATGTGGCTAGGGAGGCTT
>NW_015731842.1:0-331 GCF_001515625.1 Sinocyclocheilus rhinocerous
TCCTGTTTGACTCTGTAAAGCTGCTTTGACACAATCAGTATTGTAAAAAGCGCTGTATAAATAAAGGTGACTTGACTTGGCCTCATAATGTAGATCTTCTAATCATAAACACAGTTGCAGTAATGCAGATGCTGATAGACTGTGTGGTGTATTTGTGTGTAGAAGCATCCTCAGGGTTTTGTTCTGTTGCTGATCGTCTGTGGTTAGTGAAGGTCCAGAGGTGCGGTGTGTGATCCTGTCACTGAACACGGTTCTGCTCTGCTTGTGTTCACAGGAGACGTACACTGAGAACGCGGGGCTGCAGCGCTACGGTGCGTTCTACATGGATTAT
>NW_015731843.1:0-331 GCF_001515625.1 Sinocyclocheilus rhinocerous
AATGATGCTGAAAATTCAGCTTTGATCATAGCAATAAATTACTTTCTTCTACATATTCACATAGAAAATAGTTATTTTAAATTAAAATAATATTTACCTGTTTTTACTGTATTTTTTGATCAAATAAATGCCACCTTGGTTAACACTTCCTTCAGAAATACATACAGTCAGGTCTATATATTCAGTACTTGAACACAGGCACATTTTTTATTATTTTAGCTGCTGACCAAAACATATTCAAGTTACATTAAGTCTAATATAACATCAAGTTATATTAGCTTAAAGTACACACTCTGAGCTTTAATTTGAGGGTATTCTCATCACAATTGGA
>NW_015731844.1:0-331 GCF_001515625.1 Sinocyclocheilus rhinocerous
AAAAAAAAAGTCTTCTATCCACAGTATTGCTTTCTCCAGTGAAATCTCGGATGGCCTGAGGGTGAATCATTTTTCAGCAAATTTTCGTTTAAGGGTGTTCTATTTGTCTAATGGCAGAGCCAATGGTTTTTCATTGCGTAACAAGTTAGGCCTTTGTAAGTTAAGGAAAGTAAGGTGAGACATAAGTGGAAAATATCAAATGGCTTTTATCTCATATCTTGTGTTAGATGTGGAATTTGTGTATGCTGCTGCTCTGTTCTCACAGTTCTTTGATTTGGATTGTTGATAGGCCTGTCACGACAACAACTATTTGTTGTGCGATATATTGCCC
>NW_015731845.1:0-331 GCF_001515625.1 Sinocyclocheilus rhinocerous
ATAAATAAATAAATAAGTTTTGATTTAAAAGCTTGATGGTTTAACATTTGAAAATGAAGAAATTAAGATGTTAGTTGTGAATGTTAGTAGATAATTGCAATTTTACTTCAGCTCCAGTAAAAGTTAAAAAAAAAAAAGTGTCAGCCTTTTCAAATTTTTTTTTTGGAGATGAATTCAAGATGTGTTAAAAGTCATGCATTTCCTATACATTGAGAGTTTGTAGTTGTCGTTACGGTTACACTTTATTTTGATAGTCCTCTTTAGACATTCTGTTAACTATAAGTATCTTTGCAACTACATGTCAACTAACTCTCAGAGTAGACTGTTAGGT
>NW_015731846.1:0-331 GCF_001515625.1 Sinocyclocheilus rhinocerous
ACCAGCAACTGAAGGTGAACTAAGTATATAAGTAAATAAATAAATAAATAAATAAAATAATGCCTGGAGTCAATAATTTAGCTTATTCTACAGTTACCACACCTGAAGACATTGTTCAGATGTTGTATTCTAAGTCATTTGTTAGGTTTTTGTCTTTAAAATATTCGTGTGTAGGACTAATTTCTTAAGCTCCTCATCTCATTGACACTGCAGTCATTAATGCAGTCTATTAGAGAGAGATTAAAGTGCCCCTATTATGTCATTTCGAATATTGCCTTTCATGCAGTGTGTAGCTGTATGTGAATGTAACAAATCTGCAAATTTGTAAAGC
>NW_015731847.1:0-331 GCF_001515625.1 Sinocyclocheilus rhinocerous
TATCACAGGAAATTTATTTATTTATATTATTTCATAATTTTAATTAAAAAAAAATACTATTTAAAACTTAAAAGTTATTATTTATAATTTTTAGTAGCTAAATTAGTAACTCGTGGAGCTTATCAATTTGTATATGTATAAAGTGAACAATATAGAAGATTTAATATGAAATATGATTTAATATGAAACATGAAATTATTTGAATATTAATGTTTAACAGTATATTTTCAATAACAGAGATTGAAAGTCAATCTTTTTCCCGTTAAAAACTGAATACATCAAATACAAATCATAATAGAAAACAACTTCTGTTTATCCTTTGTGTAGAAGA
>NW_015731848.1:0-331 GCF_001515625.1 Sinocyclocheilus rhinocerous
ATCGCGATACATATTGATATTGAATTATTGTCCAGCCCTAACACAACATTTTTAAAAAAGAAAGAAAAGTGAAAGCATTTTTTTGATTTCAAAGAAAACTGTACACCACAATTTTCTAATATGCCCAGAATTTTGATGTTGGCCAGGACTTATTGTTAAAAACCAGTTGACAACGCAGTCATAGTTGTGAATGTGGCAGCATTCGTGTTTGCCCTGTAGGTGACCCAGGCTTCAGCAGGCCTTCACGAGAGCCCATAATCCTCAGGTGATGATGTCACCGTCTAGATTTAGCCTTCATCCAATTAAGGCGGAACACCTTGTACAGAAGGGG
>NW_015731849.1:0-331 GCF_001515625.1 Sinocyclocheilus rhinocerous
TTTGAATTGTTGTAATAATATATAATATAACATAATACAATATAATATAGAATTATTTTTGTTGTTGTTGTTGTTAAAATCTTAAAGTTAATAATTATAATTATAAGTTATTAGAAATTAATAATATTATTGAAACAAATAAATTATAATAATTAATACACTGACAGCTAAAATTATTAAAGTCAAAATTATTATTATTACTATGGTTTCTACAAGGTTCAAACTGAATTGCAAATTAAAAAATAAAAAGAGAGAGCTTTAATATAGTGTTGCTTGTAAAAATGGGGGAAATCAACTGGAAACACAGGTAAAAAAAATATAACATTATATA
>NW_015731850.1:0-330 GCF_001515625.1 Sinocyclocheilus rhinocerous
TCCTTGTTACAGTGTAATTATACATTTAAGTACTGAGTCATATTACAGTTTTTCTCGATTGCTAAAACACTATAAGCAGGCTCTTGAACTAAAATTTCAAAACCATAACGCCATTTTTAAAAAAGCACAAGCAACATAACTTATTACTGGTTGTTGTAGTATTGTTTTTAATTGATCTCTTCAGTGTGTAAAACTGTGTGTTTTAGTGTGTGTGTGTGTGTGTGTGTGTTTTTTTTTGATGGTTTGTGTGTCATGTCTGAGAGCAAAGTTTGGTTTTTCAGCAATATTGAGTTGTTTTGAGTGGAGAGCTTCATTTTGACCTGAATATAG
>NW_015731851.1:0-331 GCF_001515625.1 Sinocyclocheilus rhinocerous
ACTTTGTTAAATGGATAAACTGATAAAATATTAAAAACAAATAAACGTTCTTACAAAAGACATCTGATTAAAAAAGTATTGTATATTGGTCTTCACTAAAATGTCTAAAAATTTGAAATAATTATATGGTAAATGATCACCACGAAAACATCCACCATAGGTTCAGAGAGAGATGATTTGCTTCACGAATTCAGGGCTGTAGTTTTAAGGGGAGGTGCTAGAGACAACCTCTGCTATTCAATGAATGAATGTTACTTCAGTAACAGTTTGTCCTGCAGATGAACTAAAACATCATCCTGAAAATGATGCTGTTTGTTTTGGCTTTGTTCTG
>NW_015731852.1:0-331 GCF_001515625.1 Sinocyclocheilus rhinocerous
AAGAAATTTTCAATGACAAAATATTTGTCTTTTAATCACAAAAAGCAAAACAATGTAGTTGTATTTTGAAACATTTAACTATTCTAGAGCCGTAACTAATGATTATCTTGGTAATCAAGTAATCTACTGATTATTTTTGACAATTTAGTAATCTGATATTTTTTTTTTTATAAAAATAGACCAAAGTAAAAAATAGGCTTTATATTGACTACATATATATATATATAAACTAACGATGAGACAATAATAATTGGTTAACATAAAGTATCAAAACCAAGTAATCACAATGGGTTTATTGAACAACACTGTTAAAATACATAATGTAATATGC
>NW_015731853.1:0-331 GCF_001515625.1 Sinocyclocheilus rhinocerous
ATATAGAATTTGATCCAATAGCTCAACAATTGGTAGAGCATGGTACTAGTAAAGATTGTGGGTTCAATTGCCAGGGTTTCTGAACTCTGTTCCTCAAGGTCCACTGTCCTGCAGAGTTTAGCACCAACGCTAAACAACCAGCAAATCAAGGTTATTATAGACAGGCGAGTTAAGGTTAAAGCTAAATTCTGCAAGACAGCGGACCTTGAGGGCCAGAGTTGAGAAACCTGCATTAAACGCTTTGTAAGCTGCTTTGAATAAAAGTCTCCGCTACATGAATAAGCACAACATACACTACCGCTCAAAAGTTTGGGATCAGTAAGACTTGTAA
>NW_015731854.1:0-331 GCF_001515625.1 Sinocyclocheilus rhinocerous
TGCCCTCAGAACATTTTTGAGTAAGTAAAACTCCCATCTGCTGATTCAACGGCATTTCAATCCATATAATTTTAATATTTGGTCACATACAAACTCGGAGCGAGCGTTTAAACTTTTATTTTGAAGTTGCAATGTACAACAAATAGCATAGGCCTATAGAAATATGTTGATGTTTTCTCCTGTGTTGGCGTAGTTTTATAAATGATTAACGTTATAAATCTAGTGAGATAACACGCACTGTTTTCCCAGATGAGCGTTAAGCAACCCAAACTCACAGCATATGCAGAGGACGAGTTTGTGGACCGTGCTGCTGAGATGGAGAGGCGCTCCA
>NW_015731855.1:0-331 GCF_001515625.1 Sinocyclocheilus rhinocerous
AAAAATTTGCTTTGGTTGAAAGGACGAGATCTCTGTGAGCATCTGAAATCTTTCAGCCCTCGTTCTATACATAATGTTTAATTAAATTTTGTCGTGTGGATCTTCATTCATACCTTGTTTGGGACAGGAACGCATTGCATCTCCATACTGTAATGAATCAATGCGTTTATGTCTTCAACTGCCTCATCTGGCAGAAGATAAGAACTGCTTGAGATGTGTTCTTTGAGGCCGTGGATAATTGTATTTCATGGAATTGCTCATGATGTTCCTCAAAGGTTCAGCTGTGGGTTAGCAGATCTTTTTAATCTTTCTTTCCTCCAATGGGTTGCTA
>NW_015731856.1:0-331 GCF_001515625.1 Sinocyclocheilus rhinocerous
ATCTACTTAACAAAAGCTTATGATTTTGATGGAGGTTAATCCAAAACTGTGTCTTATCGCTGCACAAAGATTAAAATGAGAAAGAAATTACTCAAAATATAATTAGGATTTTAAAGTTCATTATAAAGGTCAGAGAAAAATGAAGCAACAGGGAGTTGAGTGGAACAGAGGGTGTGAAAGAGAGACGACTGATTGAAAAGAGCATGAAAAGCAAAGTGAAAAGCAAGGAAATGTTAAGAGGCCGTCTTCAACGGTTCTCACTCACAGAGCGTCAAAGATATGCATTCAAAACACCACTGCTCATATTAAAGGATTGTATAAAGTATAAAGA
>NW_015731857.1:0-331 GCF_001515625.1 Sinocyclocheilus rhinocerous
ATTAAATAATTTGCTTTGAAGTACATTTCATTCTGACTTGTTTTTGTTTTTTTTGCATTGTTCACAATACCAGTCCACAACCTTTCTTCTTACTCTGGCACATGTGTCGTGGAAATGGTTCTTGCACTTTGCACAGTCAATCATCATCCCAATGTCTGGCCTTTGACAGTGTGAGCAGACTGTAGGTGCATGCACCAGTGGATCCATGCTGCGCGTTAACAGCTCAGGAACAAAAACAAAAAAAGCAAAAACTCTGTTTGAAGAACACTTCAGCCTTAGGCAGGACTAGGGTTGCAAAATTCCGGGAATTTTCAAGACGGGAAACTTTCCA
>NW_015731858.1:0-331 GCF_001515625.1 Sinocyclocheilus rhinocerous
GCCTTCAACGACGCCGAGACCAAATCCACCCTGATGTTCGGACAACGGTAACACAGCGAACACACACTGAACCACACACACACACACACACATACTCACACTCTGTGTCTCTCAGAGCAAAGTCCATCAAGAACACGGCGTCTGTGAACCTGGAGCTGACAGCAGAGTGTGTGATTGTGCTGCAGGTGAATCTGTCACGCCGCTGGATCTCATGGCTGTAATTCCTGTCGAATCTGATGTCAGTGAAGACGCAGCTTTAGACAATCAGAGCCTCAGCGTGTGTGAGCGAATCCCAGAGGAACACAAGCTCAAATATGAGGAAGAGATACGC
>NW_015731859.1:0-331 GCF_001515625.1 Sinocyclocheilus rhinocerous
ATTTTTTTAATAGTTAATCAAAAAATTCACTCATCAAAATGTAAAATTAAAATAATGTAAATAATTTTACAAAAAGAAAAGAAAAGTCTTGATGTGATGTCATCAGTCACCTGTTGTTGTCCACGTAGCGGATGAGCATGGGGTAGAAGGCGTACAGATCTCTGCACAGCACTGCAAACTCATCCAGGATCAGAAGCTCCGCCTCCTGGGTGTCGCCCTTCCCATCAGCTTTCAGAAGCTCCTCCTCCGACACCACCTTCACCGTCTTCTTCTTCAGCTTCTCCAGCGTCGGCAAGAAGTGCGTCTTCAGCAGATCAGCGCGCGCCTTACT
>NW_015731860.1:0-331 GCF_001515625.1 Sinocyclocheilus rhinocerous
TCTTGGTTACACTACATTCTGGCAGTCATTTTAAAATCTTTTTTTCTGGCATGGTGCACTGTGTGGAGGGCTCTGTTCTGGAGAACTGCCCAAAGCAATACATTCGTATTGATTTTTTACCCATCAATTCAGATTTGTTAGGGAGTAAACTTAATTTAAAAATATTTCAAACATACTATTTGTATGCTATGGGGAATTGCTTAAATAAATTAAGAGTTCTAGAAGAAACATTGTGTGACAGTGGAATTGATATGGATATAGCCACTACTGAGAGTTTTGGGGTTATCACACTCTAAAAAATCCTGGGTTATTTTTTTAACCCAAATGCTGG
>NW_015731861.1:0-331 GCF_001515625.1 Sinocyclocheilus rhinocerous
TGCAATACAATGATGATAGAGAGATGAACAAATAAATGTTCCTCAAAAGACTGATGTTTTATATCTGATACTCACAACAGAATTATATTTTTTTTTAGAAAATTATGTTATTAGTTGCCTCCCTAGATGGTAAACTTGAAATATTACTTACAATATAAAAGTTATTCTTATATTTACTTTATGAAAATCAATAAAGATTTCACAGGAACAGCCACATAAACCACAAGCTGAAAGTGGACATTTTTGAACTGTGATACTAAAAGGCCTTTTATTTGTGAAAAAAGTATAAACTATCAATCAGATGACAGAAGTAGATGTAGCATGTAGTAGA
>NW_015731862.1:0-331 GCF_001515625.1 Sinocyclocheilus rhinocerous
ATTGTGGCACTGAGCAAGATTCCTTCTTCTTTTCACCCGCTGCCTTTCAAAAAATTATTTCGCATTTAAAAGAAGTATCAAAAAACACGCAGTATTAAGAAAAAAAAACATGGACGAGGCCTCCACTGTGGATGTCTCCTAAACAAATAAATGGATAATGTATTCGCTTCAGGCGCTTCAATACACTCCAGCTCGCTCATTGATTTCTGCTGCCTGGTTTAGTGTCTAATTTCCACTGTGTAATGGGCTTCTGGAGGAGTGCGAGATCTTGACATGACTACCTCGAGGAGAAGAGAGGGTACAAGGGAGAAAAGAGGCAGGAGATGTCAGC
>NW_015731863.1:0-331 GCF_001515625.1 Sinocyclocheilus rhinocerous
TTTACTATGTATACTTTATTTGTAAGAGTGAATCTCACAAAACCCGTCAAACCATGTCTGGATTATATTTCACCCCAAAGTCAAAAGAAAAAAAAAAGTAATGAAAATCAAGTGCATTTTAGGACAATTAAGATTTTTTGTTACATTGTTTTCAATTAATGTAGTTATTACACTACAAAAATATATTTGACCATTTTTAAATTATAACAACCTATCAAATCTAATCCTAAAAATATATTTTTTTTTTCTACATTAATATTATTTTTAATTGTTCTAAATTTTCACCGTAAATTTCTACAGTAATTAGTAAAAAGGACTAGGATTACATGAA
>NW_015731864.1:0-331 GCF_001515625.1 Sinocyclocheilus rhinocerous
TTACGTAATTGTGGCATCCGTAATTGTAATCACTATTAGAAATTTGATTAATTGTGCAGCCCTAGTATCATTTTGTTTTAGGTTTTCTGCACTTTAAAAGTGTTTCCCTGCATTTGTTTGTAAGGTATCTTGTCCTGTGTGTTCTGCCATGTATTCAGAAGACTTTATTGAAGTACATGCAAGTACCTGTGGGGAAAGGTTATTATTTTTATTTTATGCTTTGTGTTTTCATGAAATTATTGGTTTAACCTACAATCCTTACCATTAGTTGTTTGTGTATGTGGTAGTAATTTTTATTGAGCTAAAATGAATTTCTTTCAGAGCTGAAGAT
>NW_015731865.1:0-331 GCF_001515625.1 Sinocyclocheilus rhinocerous
TGCTGCCTTCCAGACAGATCGGAATTTGGATTTTTCCTACTTCTTAGAAATCTGGAACGCCACTCAAAGTGGGACATTCGATCTCTGAACTTGGGGTACATCTTCTACTTTCATTTTTGCCTTTTATCAGCTGTTTTCAAACCGATTTGATGTTTATTCTGTTTTTGGCATAATTGACCCAAAACCATGACAGGCTGTCGTTGTGTTGTGGCGACATCACATGGTCAACATATGAATGTTAGAACTCACTGAGGTCTGAAGTGGGACATTTAATTTGAACGCAGCGTTACTCCCCTGCCTCTCTACGAGGTTCAAAGCGTTTGTGGATGCT
>NW_015731866.1:0-331 GCF_001515625.1 Sinocyclocheilus rhinocerous
AGTGCGACTGGACGGTAGTCGTTGAGGCAGTTTATGACAGTCTTTTTTGGCAGTGAGATGATTGTGGCAGACTTCAGGCAGGATGGGACGATGGATTTGGACAGAGACAGGTTGAAGATCTTTGTAAACACCCCAGAGAGCTGGTCTGCACATACCTTCAACACCATTCCTGTAACACCATCAGGGCCGGCAGCTTTCCTTGGGTTTACTGCTCTGAGCCCACGCCTCACATCATGCTCCTGCAAAGTGAGGGTATGGCTGTTGGAGGCTGGTGGAAGTGTTTTGACTGTCTCTGTTGCTTCCACCTCATAGCGGGCAAAGAAACAGTTGA
>NW_015731867.1:0-331 GCF_001515625.1 Sinocyclocheilus rhinocerous
AGACCTGATTAAAGCTAAAGATCCTGCTGGTATTTCTATTGATAGTGACAGTGGCTGTGACACCGTCACTCCAAAGCACTGACAACTGCGAAAGTAAGTGGGAATATTGTCATAATGAGTGTGATAGCAGAGGGTTCCTTGTGTTCTCACACCTTCACACCGTCATACACCTACACAACTAGTCCAGCTTTTTCTCCTCCTTCTTTCTCCCTTTGTTTCATCTTTCATGATCACACATGCTGCACAGGTGCAAATGCCATTGCTACATTTAGATACTGTTATATTCATATTTATTAATGTAGGCAATATACTGTATATTTTAGCCTATATG
>NW_015731868.1:0-331 GCF_001515625.1 Sinocyclocheilus rhinocerous
ATGAGGAGCTAAGCATGGCATGGAGCATCAGACCAAATGCAACAACAAGTAATAAAAGCAATTTTAGGATTATTAGGGGCCAAGCACCAAAGGTGCGTAGGCACCTATTGTATCCGTTGGTGTTCTTATTAGGGACCAAGCACCGACGGTGCGTAGGCACCTGTTGTATCTGTTGGCATTATTATTAGGGGCCAGTCACCGAAGTTGCATAGGCACCTATTGTATCCGTTGCCGTTATTATTCTTCTTCGTCCGTTTCATCCGCTCTTGAGTCTATGGCAGCCCACAGAGCCGCTTGCGGGAAAGTTGTGAAATTTGGCACACTGATAGAG
>NW_015731869.1:0-331 GCF_001515625.1 Sinocyclocheilus rhinocerous
AGATCAACGGGGTCTTCATTTACAACCCAGAGATGATTCTGTTGCATTAAAACACAGCAGAAATACAAATTTGCAAACATTTATTAGTATTCTAAAACTCTAGACCAGCCTAAATGATCCTGGTGAAGAACATTTAGAACGATTTACAACAAAATATTTAAAGTCTCTAGAAATTAGCTGATGTTTAGACTTCACATCACAAATTATGTAGGTCACAGTGCATTTGTAACAGGAAAGCTTTTAATTGTGCAATATAGAAGATTTTACATTAATGTTCTTCATAAAATGAGCTGAAAACAGTGACAGCAGGATGTTTTCTTTCAAGGAGAAC
>NW_015731870.1:0-331 GCF_001515625.1 Sinocyclocheilus rhinocerous
ATCAGACTGAAGGTACGTGCAAGCTGAATGTCCATTCGCATTCGAGCCTGTCCTTTCACGCTCTGCCTCCCCGACTTTGGTCCACCCATAGCAGTTTCATGGCGGTTTGCTTTCCACAGGATGAGAACATAAGCCACTATGATAAGAAAGAGCACCACAAGTTGTAGGCCCGTCCAGAAGGCCAGGTAGTGATGATCCACATAAGGGAAGAGATGGGAGCAAGGAGGATCAAACTTGGTGGTGCACCTCCAACCCATCAGAGGAAGAAATGAAATTACAATCGTTACACACCATAATAATACAATAGCCAGCTTGGCTCTAGTGTGTGTCA
>NW_015731871.1:0-331 GCF_001515625.1 Sinocyclocheilus rhinocerous
AGACTTCTAGCACACCAGTTACGCAAGGCAGCTTCAGCCAATCAAATATCCAAGATTCGAACCGACGCAGGTATTACAACTAATCCCTTACACATTAACTCTATATTTAAAGATTTTTTTATGTCCTTATACTCATCTGAGCTTTCCACTAACTCTCCCAGCTTTGACGATTTATTTAGCAATTTAGTTATGCCTTCCATTGAACTATCATCTTCCGAGGAAGTAGATCAGCCGATTACTATCGAAGAACTTTATGTAGCTGTTTCTTCCTTACAGTCAGGGAAAAGTCCAGGGCCAGATGGGTACCCGGTTGAATTTTATAAAGTGTTTT
>NW_015731872.1:0-331 GCF_001515625.1 Sinocyclocheilus rhinocerous
ATGGTTCTTTTCAGAACTGTTCACTGAAAGGTTCTTTGGGGAACCGAAAATGGTTCTTTCATGGCATCTATGTTAAAACACCCCTTTAGAAAGAGAGCAGTGTGAAGATCATAAAGAACCGTTTGTGCAATGGAAAGGAACCATCAATATCAATAAAGACCCTTTATTTTTAATAAGAGTGTAGAGCGCTTTCCAGTGCTGCATTAAAATAATCGGTCAAAATCACTTTGTGCTCTTTTGAAAAGAGATTAGTGATGAAATCACTGGAAAATCTCAAGGGGTCACTGGAGATCTTGTTTTAAGCATCACCTGAGACTTCTGTGTTAGTCCG
>NW_015731873.1:0-330 GCF_001515625.1 Sinocyclocheilus rhinocerous
TACAGATGGGGAAGAGCAGATAGATGGGGGAAATATACAGAAAGAAAAATATTTTAACACATCCAAATGTCTCAATACTTAAATTCTTGTAAATCAGTACGTTAGGTTTGTGATTTCCAGACCTTGAAAAGTCATGCAGATGGGGTACAATTTTGGAAAAAGAAATTCCTGTAGTTTGTATATTAATTTTTGCGGCTTTGCTTTGCTCCAAAGTACACAACTGATTAAAAGTTTGGGTTTGGTAAGAATTTGTAATGCTTTTGAAAGAAGTTTCTTAGGCTCACTAAGGCTGCATTTATTTGATCAAAAATACAGTAAAAATGGTAATAT
>NW_015731874.1:0-331 GCF_001515625.1 Sinocyclocheilus rhinocerous
CCGCTCAGAGACGCCTTCTGGAAGCGGTCGATGATGTTCTGCAAAGTGACGTTGCGCTTGAGGCCGTCTAGACCCTGCTGGTCGAGGGTGATGACATAGCGACAGGTGGGACACTGGAACGCAGAGAACGGTTTGCTGGACTCGTCGAACGAGGGACAGTGGGACACCAGAATACGGTGGGCGCAGTTGAAGCACAGGCTGTGGGCGCAGGGCAGCAGTAGAGGATCCTCGAAAAGCTCCAGACAGATTGGGCAAGTCAACTCCGACTCCAGTGTGTCCATCTTCAGTGAAGCGATGGGGACGTCAGCGAAACCCAGGGAAGCCGTTTAGC
>NW_015731875.1:0-331 GCF_001515625.1 Sinocyclocheilus rhinocerous
ATTTTTATGATCTTATTACTAAAATTGTATCTCTCTTATTTGCTCTCTTACTGCTTTTGCAAAAGGTACATAAACTTATGAACTGTAAATGAGTATGCACATGCAGTAAATGTGCTTTATTGAATGTACACCAGTGCTCACATCACTGTAAACCGGACTCTCCTAGTTCATTTACTTTTGACAGCTCAATAGCTTAGCAGTAATCACTCAACACAGAGAGAGGGAATTGTGGGATATGCTGTTACCCCTTCATCTCTGTCTTTTAGAATGTGTTGCCTGGAAATCTGTCTCTCTCCCACGCACTCACACACACAGACACCTTGCCGAGGTA
>NW_015731876.1:0-331 GCF_001515625.1 Sinocyclocheilus rhinocerous
AGCATGTTTTACTAACTCCTGGCTGCAATTTCATAAACACGTCATCCTCTATTGCTGCTATTATGAATAAAGTATGACAGGATAAATGTTTACATTATAAATATCTATATTTACATATACATTGACAGTTTATATATTTAATGACAATGTCTGAAGACATTAAATCACAGCTTCACTATTAGAGACGCAGCACAGATAATGCAGGTAGGCTAATTCCCACAACTGCAGTGTTTCTTGATTCTTTGCCTCCACATCGTATTAAATTTGCTCTGGATTATCCCTCACACTTGTGTGATCTTGCTAAATTGTGTCTCTTTTTTGTAACACGTAT
>NW_015731877.1:0-331 GCF_001515625.1 Sinocyclocheilus rhinocerous
CGGATTTGTTTTTTATATATATAAAATATGATATAGGCTAGTTAATAAAATTCACACAAGCAAGAGTGCCGTTTTCCCGAATTCCCGTTTTCGGCGCTTGAACACGATCGCAAATGTGACATTCATTTTATAAAACAGTTCAACAAACAAGAAGTTATTTAGTGATACATTGAGTGAGTTTCATTTTAGATAAAATATTGTCTGTTTTTTTCTGTTTCTGGAATGAAAATTGTTCCAAACAAAGCTGGAGCGGGACGTTTGTGTGTCTCAGAGCAGCACTGCAGTGTTTCATTCCTGAATGAATCTGTTTTTGAACGAATCATTTGAGTCA
>NW_015731878.1:0-331 GCF_001515625.1 Sinocyclocheilus rhinocerous
GTGGTCAAAGGGTGGAAAGTATTTCAAGCCATCAGATGTGTGCCAAATAGAAACTACGCCTTCTTCTTCTACTCTTTCTATCAAATATGCAAGTAGGAAGGATTCAGGAGAGTACACAATTACAGCAAGTAACCCATTTGGTGTGAAAGAAGAAAATGTGAAAGTAACAATTTTAGATGTTCCTGGCCCTCCAGAGCCAGTTGAAGCAAGTGGAATTTCATCTGAAAAGGTCACTTTGACATGGACACCACCTCATGAGGATGGGGGATCTCCAATTAAATACTATACTTTGGAGAAAAGAGAAACAAGCCGTCTCCTTTGGACCATTCTT
>NW_015731879.1:0-331 GCF_001515625.1 Sinocyclocheilus rhinocerous
CTAATCAGCTCCCTGAGGTGAGCGTCCCCTGCTGACACCCGTTTGCCCTATTTGGAAAGACTGCGATTGCACTCGGTCAAATCTAAATCTGCTGTTACTTTAGTGCAGAACGGCTCACTTCTGCTGCTGCTTTACTGTCCTCATGCCAACTGCATCCACAGAACAGCACGAAAACAAAAGAAGTACTTTTTTTAAAAGAAATCAATGCTTTTCTTCATCAAGGACACATCAAATTGTTTACAAGTGACAGTAAAGACATTTATAATGCTACAAAAGATTTCAGTTCCAAATAAATGCTTTTCTTTTGAACTTTCTATTCATCTGTGAATCC
>NW_015731880.1:0-331 GCF_001515625.1 Sinocyclocheilus rhinocerous
TAACAAACCATACATAAATGGAAAGCTTATTTATTTATCTTAATTAAAAAAAAAAGACCCCTATGACTGGTTTTGTGGTCCAGGGTCACATTTACATTTCTGAATGCATTCATAATATGCTCTTTTGTATTGACATATACAAGTTATTTTGACAAAAAGCACTTATGTGTATCATATAGAATTTTTTTTTTTCATTATTCGTGGAATTTTTTATTAATTTTAATGCACGTTCGTTTCCACACAAGGACTGAGTGAGAGATGGACACGTAAACATTAGTCACCATAGGCACCGTTTAAACTGGTTCACAGCATTCACGTGTTTCGCTACCGA
>NW_015731881.1:0-331 GCF_001515625.1 Sinocyclocheilus rhinocerous
TTTTTTTAAATCTTAAAATCTATCTATCTATAAATTTGCTTTTTGTTTTGCTTTGCTTTGCTTTAAAAATACAATTGACACTGTTATCACTCGCATTTCTCAGGCAGAGGGAACCAAACAGTCAGTCACTCAGAATGAACTCATCTGCTTAACAGGTTTGTGGAATTACAGTGTGTTGTCTATTAAAAGAAGAAGAAATAAAGAATTTCAATTATTTCAGCTTTAACAGAAGCTAACATGCCATTTACCACATACCACAGACAATAATTTTGACATTCATTTACACTGGAAGTCTATGATGCAAGGTATTGCACTGGATAAATGATAAACT
>NW_015731882.1:0-331 GCF_001515625.1 Sinocyclocheilus rhinocerous
ATGCATGGACAGGTTTTCAGGTGTATGATAATAGTGACTTTAGCATGTTTGTCTGATCCAGTAAAGTTGAACAGGCAGTAGTGCTTTTGTTAACATGGCATTTTCACTGTCACACCAGATCAAAATTAATATGATTAGTATTGTCATCATTTAAAATGCAGTAAATGGTTAAACATTTCTTTTTCTTACATGGACCTGTTATTATGAAAACTGCTTAGTTATTAGATTTTTTTACATTTTTGAGCCAAATCTCAAAATTGTCCTATGGTGCACTGTAAAAAAAAATCTAATAAGAAAAAACTAAGAAGAAACATAGTTATTTCAACAAAAA
>NW_015731883.1:0-331 GCF_001515625.1 Sinocyclocheilus rhinocerous
TTAAGAAATGTCACATTTTTTGAAATAGTATTTTTTGATCAGCTGCTTTTGACACACACATACCTTACATAAGCTTCAACCCTTACACTGAATTTCAGCTGTTCGGATGGGTTACTGTAGTTCCAGTAGAGGACATTCACAAAGTTGTGACAAACAACACTGACGTTTGTTGGAGAAGGAACTGTAGGAAAAAAAGTTAGTCTATTACACAAATCTATTAGTCTATTATACAAACTCAAAGCTCACAAGAACAACAAATCCTTCCAATATTTCTCAACGGCTGCTGAAATGCCGAGGCATTTCTAAAACAGACGTCATCTTCTTCAGAGAA
>NW_015731884.1:0-331 GCF_001515625.1 Sinocyclocheilus rhinocerous
AATTGTTTCCAGTTGAGCGATTGGCCGATCGGTCATTTATTCAGCCCCGCCCCCGGAGATCCGGCAGCTGATAGGAGGAGTCTTTTTTTAACAGCTACTGAGACAGAGATAAACTGAGCCAGGCTCCACGCAGGCTGCCATTGGCACAGGAAGAGGAGTCGTGGATATGACCTTGGAGCAGGAGAGCTCAGGTGTCCATGGATAGAGGGGCGGGAAAACACACACACCACGTATACACATACACAAAAATACACTCTCTTCAAGTGGATAAATAACTTTAGAAAACATGTCGTGAAAATTAGAAGTGATAAATGAAATTTAGCCAGTACAA
>NW_015731885.1:0-331 GCF_001515625.1 Sinocyclocheilus rhinocerous
TTTCATGAGTTTCCGCGGGCAGCCGACGGAGCACGTGGGTTATTCGGACTGCAGCTTCTTTGAGAGTTTGTCTAGCGCGGCATTTCCTTCAGCTGCTTCCTCTGCCGTCACCAATCAGATGATACACACAGGATCTCTGCTGACACAGGTACAGCACTCATTCATGGTTTTAAAAAAGTGTGTGATTGTGAAGTGCCACTAGTGTCACCAAACAAAACTGTAAACATGACTGTTTTCTCAAACACTTCCCGTCTGCCATTGTTCATATTCCAGTTTCATTTTTAGCAGAATCACCCTACAACTTAGTTGATTCATTCTGAACATTAAATAA
>NW_015731886.1:0-331 GCF_001515625.1 Sinocyclocheilus rhinocerous
AGATCCTGTCAGAAAATATCAGTTTTGTCTGGTAACAGAACAACTTGTCATCAGAGTTGTTGAATACCCATAACCCGTTAACAGCAAGTCTTGTCTGGTACCCAAAACTTCTTTTAGCTTCTATTAGCCAAGAGGTTGACTGAGCAAAGCCAGAGAAGAGCAGAAGCAGAAGACGAAGTAATGATGATAAAAAGGTGCAGAGTTTACTGAATAATCTTAGTTGTGTGTTTCAATGCTCAGACTTCGTCTGACAAACACAAATCCAACAAGTGTTATTATACCACAATCAGTCCCTGTTGAAAAAACCAGCATATGCTGGTTAGGTATGTTT
>NW_015731887.1:0-331 GCF_001515625.1 Sinocyclocheilus rhinocerous
CAAATCTTTCATTGAAGGTCGAAATCCCTTCTATTAAGAAATTTCAGTGGTGAAAGGAACAGTGGCTTGCTATCACCAGCAGCGTTATACTCCCTTCTGGTCCCTGCGGGTACCAAGGGCAGCAAATTTGCACTGGGGCAGTGGGAAGGTTACAACCTTTGTGTGGTATTTGTCTGACACACGGCTGCTTGTCAACGTTTGCAATGCCATAGGGTTGTGACGGGATTCAGGTTGTGGCGCTTTCCATGGACCCCTAATTTCGTCATGACATAACTCATAGTGACCAACAGATAGGGAACGTCTCGGTTATGTACGTAACCCTCGTTCCCTG
>NW_015731888.1:0-331 GCF_001515625.1 Sinocyclocheilus rhinocerous
AAGGTTATTAATGCTGTGTGTGTGCAAGTTTATACTTATGAGGTCCAAAATATCATCAGTAAGACCTGCTGAGAACAGACTAGTGAGGCAAACCTCAGTAGTTAAAGACGCTTCGAAATCAGCAAAACCATGTCTGTATTTAAATCTAGTGCTTTGCACAGGTTTCATATCATTCGATATCTTTAACCTGATAGAAAAACAATGGAAATCCATTAGATGGGCTCATCAACAGAGTGAAGCAAACGTGTGTGCGTGTGTGTATGCGCGTGTGTGTGAGTAAATGAGAGTGCGTGTGTGTGTATGTTTGTGTGTGTGTGTGTGTGTGTGAGTG
>NW_015731889.1:0-331 GCF_001515625.1 Sinocyclocheilus rhinocerous
CAAATGTGTCGGAATCTGAGCTGCTTTACATTTTAAACTGAACAAGCCGGTTTGCGTATCTTTCTTTATAACAAATGACATTTATTTAGCTATTTTCTCATCTCATTTAGTGGCATTCAGACATTTTGAATGTGTTTTAAGACTTCTTAGGGCCGTTGTATTTACTCATAATCATCATCTCAGTCTTTTCTGAACAAACTAAAATCCCTACTAACCTGACAATCCCGCAAAGCACAATGATTATCATCCAGATGTCTTTTAAAACGTTGTAACTGGCATTAAATGCATTTTAAACGTTAACCAACATCGCAGACGCCTAATAAAACGCGGA
>NW_015731890.1:0-331 GCF_001515625.1 Sinocyclocheilus rhinocerous
TATGTGAATTCACAGGTCAGAGTTCACCAAACTTGAAACTGATATGTAGCAGATGACAAAATGTCTTTGCATGAGTTTTCGTCAGTCGGGTATCCAGCAGTGACATGCCTATGAATGCAGATGAATGGGGCTTCAAGTCTAGTGAGTTACACTGGGCTTCACACCTCATTCACTTCATTCAGTTTATGATGACACAAGCTGCAAACATTTAGTGGCATAAATAAACGCCTAATGCAGATCTAAGGAACAAAAGGCCTAATGGTGTTTTATAATGAAAGCAAGAGAGTGAACTGCTCATGCAAAACAGACCAACCCCAGGGAAAGATTAAAC
>NW_015731891.1:0-331 GCF_001515625.1 Sinocyclocheilus rhinocerous
AGCAGCAGCAGTGTACATAACCAACCCTTCATTCTTCACTGATGTTTATGTCTAGGTCTTGCTCTGTCATCCCCACAGACGCTCATGCTCTTTTTATAGTGTCCTGATTTACTGTCTTTTGTGCTTGATTTATAGTGCTTCGGATGTTCTGGTTCAGTAGATGTTTAACTCTTTTTAAGATGTTTGTGGCACAATGTTGAGCACAACAAAAAATAATTTGATAGAGATTGTCACACCACTTTCTGATATCCATGTGCATCTTATAAAAAATAGTAGGTTTACCAACTGACGGAAAAAAAGAAAGAAAGAAATACAAACAAATAAACACTGA
>NW_015731892.1:0-331 GCF_001515625.1 Sinocyclocheilus rhinocerous
CACAACAACAAATTCGAAAACAAAACAACAAGACAGAAAACACTATGACAAATCCAAAAACAAAACAACAAGTCAGAAAACACAACGACAATTCAGCCAAACCGGAAAAGGTAGGGATAGTTTCAGAATGGATTGCTTACCGCTGATTGGATGAGACATCTGTCAATCAAGGTGTGCAGGAAGTAATTGTGACCAACTTTGATTTGTATACATGGCTAAATGCAGTTTTTGCAATAGTGAAACTTTTTAATTGGCAATGGAGAAAACTGAATTAATTCGACACTATTTTGAGGAAGGACATTCGTATGCCGTGATTGTGGACATGCTGTTT
>NW_015731893.1:0-331 GCF_001515625.1 Sinocyclocheilus rhinocerous
GTAACTGCACAAATGAAAACTATCCTTATTACTTTTTTTCAGGCAAAATGCTCATTTGATGCACCATTCAGAAAGCGCATTTACCGACTCCACGAGGCTGTCAGCGCTTCCCTTCTCCATGTATCCGGGGCTGTTTTGGGAGGGCACTCTGAGAGTGGTGTACGCCCGAGGCTGCTGGGCCACGCCTGCCATTCCACTGCCGATCCACCCGGGACGGGCCGACGCCGGCAGGCTGGCGCTGCCATTGGTGTCGCCCCACATTGCCTGAGTGCCCCCCACCTCGTTCACCAGAATATAAGGGGCGTAGAGGAGACGGCCCCGTCTGGCCTGG
>NW_015731894.1:0-331 GCF_001515625.1 Sinocyclocheilus rhinocerous
AGGAGGCCAATCTGACATGTTCAGCTCCTTTTCCTTGTCCTGAAACTCCTCCTGAAATAACATGGTGGATCAAGACAAGAGGGGAAAACATCACTGATCTAAAGGATAACATCATTCTGACCATCTCCAAAAGCCTTTACCTCTCAACGTTGACCTTAAGTCCAACCTCTGACCTCCACAATGCCACTGTAGCATGTGAAGTGAGCTACGGAAGCAAAAACATCAATACAAGTAGGACCCTCGAAGTCATGTGTGAGTTTACAAATTTACATTTTAACTACTAGAACTACTACTAGACCAATACATAAAGTAAAATTCAGAAATGCAGCAA
>NW_015731895.1:0-331 GCF_001515625.1 Sinocyclocheilus rhinocerous
CATAATTATATGGTCAGATCTATAATTATATATTCCAATTTTACACCTTAGCATTTGCATATCACTGAAAACCACCCTGAATCATTTAACAACTGCTTAGCAACACCTTATCCATTCAGAACACCTTAGCAACTGCATATAAACGTTCTAACAACTACTTAGAACTCCTTAGCAACTGCACAGCAACATACTGTCAAAACATACTGACAACATCTGAGCATGTGGGAAAATGTACATATATATCACATATATATTTAACTACCAAAAAGAGGTGATTTCATTGCAATGTTTACAGAATCATGTGACATATGATGACACACACACACACACA
>NW_015731896.1:0-331 GCF_001515625.1 Sinocyclocheilus rhinocerous
CAGTCCACTGACATTGCAGTAGCCTGAAAACAGAAAAGTCTGTCAGTACACAACACAAAAAGACTCGTATACTTTTCTTTTTATCCTTCTGAATTGATTGCATTCCATTGTATTTTCTAGTATAACTGCACTGTTATGTTGCAGTTATAAACATAACAGGAGAGTATGCTTAAAGTTACACTTAAACTGTACTTATGCTATCTTTTCTAAAATAAATTACACTTGGTTTGATAGTTTATATCTAATGCAATGACGTACAGACATTTTAAGTGTAACTTATGAGTCCAAATACTTTTTGAAGCCAATGTATGATCTTTACATTATATATATA
>NW_015731897.1:0-331 GCF_001515625.1 Sinocyclocheilus rhinocerous
CATTTTTACAGTCTGAAGTAATTGTATGTTTTATTCAAAAAGGACAAATCTGATATTTTAAGAGACTTATTGACCTTGACACAAGTCCAGAGGGTCTGCAGTCCTCTCTATGATATCATTTTCATGTTTGTTTCTGCATGCTGGTTGCACCGCATGACTTTGATTTGGCGTACAACAGTTTATCAAATATCAATAAGCAGTTTTGTTAAAGTATTGTTTCTAAAGAATTCTAATAATAAAGATGAAAGAAAGAATACCAAACTATTTTAAAAAGTGTTTTCTTTTTATTATTTTAATGAGGCTTTTCTCTCAGCTATAATTAAAAATACAT
>NW_015731898.1:0-331 GCF_001515625.1 Sinocyclocheilus rhinocerous
GACCAAAATAATCGTGATTATGATTTTTGCCATAATCGAGCAGCCTTAGTGAGAAAACAATGACACAAGTTTCATTTTTGGTTGAACTGACTGTTTTTAAAGTTTCCAGTGACCCTGTTTTGCCCTCATCTTAAAAACAGAGAAGAGGTGGAAAAAGTCCGCTGACATTGCCACGACTGATAGGCCAGTCTATTTCTCAGCATGCCTGCGTGTCTCACTCAGATAAGACGTTACAGTGCCAGGGTGCCGTCACGCTCTGCCCACATTCACTTCTAGAGACTGGCAAAGGATTCTTCCTTCCTCTCTCTGCCGCCTCCTCATCTACACCTCC
>NW_015731899.1:0-331 GCF_001515625.1 Sinocyclocheilus rhinocerous
ATTCAACAGTCCAGGTAGACCTTCCAGAACGCGCTTTTCCGGCATCTCTCTGTTGCCGGGTAGGGGGCGTTGCTGGTTTTCTTTCAGCTGACCGGTCAAGGTTGTTGTCTGCCAGCTTCATAGCAATGGACCGACGCAGGCTGATCTTGCTCCACCCCTATCTTTAAAAACAGATTGCAGACAGAACATCGGAGGCGATGCTGCATGGCTTGACACCAACTTGGGTCCATTCTCCACCGTGGCCGATTACTCAGACCTCAAGGAGCTGAACATCAGCGGGGTACAATGCCTATCTTTTGCTATGTCTCTGTTCTCACGCAGCTTAAAGGGA
>NW_015731900.1:0-331 GCF_001515625.1 Sinocyclocheilus rhinocerous
CCACAAATGTGTGCTTTTGTGCACATTAATTACATTATATAATTCACTTTGGAATGTCACATGTTTCAGATGATTTAAAAATATATATATTCTGGATGATACAGCCTGCTTTCACCTACTTTATAGTAGGGTAGTATGCATATTCAGATTTGGCCTACATTTTACACTACATTTACACTTTAATCTCAACCTGGCTGCATCCAGTAACCACTCCTCTGGTTTTCTGTCAGTCTCTGCAGGCAGTTACATGGTGCTGGAGGTGTATGGAGGCTTGGGCGAGAGCAGCACAGATGATGATGTGCAGGGCAGCAGCGGGGAGCCGGTGGCCGCG
>NW_015731901.1:0-331 GCF_001515625.1 Sinocyclocheilus rhinocerous
CACAAATATCTCCTCTTGTTTCACAGAGTAAATATACAGCTCACAGTCTCACATTAAGAAAGAGGGACAGAGCAATAGAGGAGATAAAATGAGAAAGAAAAAATGAGGTACAAAGGAATAAGAAAGTAGATGACAAGGAGGAGGAGTTGCAGCAGGATACTGTTTGTCTTAATACCACAATCTGAGCTAGTACTCCACACAGTCAAACAGGACACCTTTCCACAGTCGAATGGCAGGTAGTCAAAACAAAATTAAACTTTCAGAGCCCTTGCCTGAGGCCAAGTGGAGTTATAAACAGTGTTGGGAGTAACGCATTACAAAAGTAATAATA
>NW_015731902.1:0-331 GCF_001515625.1 Sinocyclocheilus rhinocerous
CCCCTTAGTTTTATTAAGAGGGCAGGAGAAGGCTGCCAATTTATAATATTTATTCTGGAAACGTGCCACGTCAAATTGTTTTAAATGTGTCTCTTGTATCAGGGCACAGGAAATCGATTTACAGTGTAAATATTCTAATACACGAGTACGTTTCACAGCAGAATTTAGGCCATTCACATTCAATGATAAAATATTTAGAGTATGCATTGAATATTCATAATCCCAAAATTGTATTCAGTAAATGAAGAAAAGCAAAAGCACTCCCATTCTGTAAGTAACGTAAACGCTGGTGTGCATTCTAGATATCAAACCACCTAGATGAATAATCCTT
>NW_015731903.1:0-331 GCF_001515625.1 Sinocyclocheilus rhinocerous
AGAAAATGGTCACCTATTTCAGATCCAGCACCATTGCCAAAGAGACGCTGACCCAGATGCAGCAAGAAATGTGCAGACCTGCCCTTAAACTTATCAATGAAGTGGAAACACGGTGGAACAGCACTTTTCAGATGCTTCAACGCCTATATGGAGAAAGACAAGCTGTTGGGGCATCCCTAGCCTCTCTCAGGACAGACATCAGTCCACTTCATCCACAGGAGTATGAAGCAATAGAGGAAGTCCTCCGTATGCTCTCACCGTTCCAGCAGGCTACGGTAGAACTGTCTGAGGAGAAACGTGTCTCAGGTTCAAAAGTCATTCCACTGATGAA
>NW_015731904.1:0-331 GCF_001515625.1 Sinocyclocheilus rhinocerous
CAGCTGGTCCAAATAAACTGAGCCATCTTTAAAGAACAAGCGTTTTGTGAATCCTGCATTGAACTCCTCGAGATTAGAGAAGCAGTCGTCAGTAAAATCACGCAAACACAAAAGACGACTGGGGTTGTACTGCTGTGGTACAGTGGAAAATAATTATTTTAACCACTGATTCTTTCGGAAGTGAAAATAAAATGAATGTCCTTTCACAGCGTCTTCTCAACATGATGTTTACCACACGAACAAGCTACAGTCAAAGTCTCTTTAAGGCAAGTAATTTCACTCAGCAGCCATCTTTGAAATGCCTCTTGGGCATGCAAGTGCAGCTCCTATC
>NW_015731905.1:0-331 GCF_001515625.1 Sinocyclocheilus rhinocerous
TTTTAAAATCTGAACAGATTTTAAAACACTAGGCATCATACACTTTGTAAATGGTTACAGAGGAGAAACTTGGCTTAATACACTAAATGACTTAGGAGCACACACTACCAGTCTTTCAAGCCATCCCAAGCACAACAAACTCATGCAGAAATGAGTCTCGTTGCGTTTTTCTCCATAAATCTGTCAACCCGACTGCCCAAAATCTGCAGACTGGCTCTGACTTCTGGCAGCTAGTGTCTACTCCTCCAGACTGAAAATCGGGGCAAAAGTCACGTCGTGCATTTCAGGTTTTAGAGGGAAGAATTTTGCTGCCTAGCACCTCTTAAAATGC
>NW_015731906.1:0-331 GCF_001515625.1 Sinocyclocheilus rhinocerous
AAAAAAAAAAAAAACTTTCCTTCAGCAAGGGGCAATTCCTCTCCTTCCTCACACCGCTGGTCTCACCAAACTCCCCCTTTCCCAGTTCTGACCCTGTGTCCGTCACCCAGGCTCCGCCTCCTGCCGCGGGAGTACAGAATAGTTCCTGGAATAACAGACCGTCCTGCCAGGAGAGGTGGGGGAATATTTGATCAAAGCCACAAGCTGGCTTCACAACCCCCCTCGTCCCGAGGCCCGCAGACACTCAGAGAAACTCTGTCCTTGGCCGCGGCTCTCAGGGCAGCTTTTCAAACAAGGCCAAGAGCCTTTCAAACAAGCAAGAGTGCTGGGA
>NW_015731907.1:0-331 GCF_001515625.1 Sinocyclocheilus rhinocerous
GCACTCCACCTGCTTGCGCTGCCGCACTATCCAGTTAAACAGATATGGAAAGTTCGCTATGATGCATCCAGTGTAGAGACGGTGTTTGGATGCTGCAGACCATTTTCTTTTGCGAGATTCAGCTCATACATCTTTGGTGTAAACTCGGCTTAATCAAATGCCTCCCAAGAACACCTCAGAGCCCCCCCCAGCTCCCCCCAATGCCAATAACAATAACATACAATCATAGACACAATCAACTACACAGCAGCTGCACAGCTCTCACAGTCAGAGAGGACAGTGGATAGGTCCGGGGTGAAGAGCAGCCCACAGATATCATACCTGCCTTTGA
>NW_015731908.1:0-331 GCF_001515625.1 Sinocyclocheilus rhinocerous
CAGGTTTTAGCCAGGTTTCTGTCAAACAGAGCACATCTAGTTTATATATTTACCCTTTTTTCTGTGGAGGAATCATACTTTTTGAAAAATGTATGTAAAAAAAATTATAAATGAAATATTAAAATAGCCCCAAGTTTATTTTACTATTTGTTGTTTTGATTATCATAGTTTTCAACATCATAATTCTTATTTTGTGGAGAATAATCTTTTAATTTTATAATTACTATATTTATTAATTAAATAATTTTATTAATAATGATGATTAAGGCATTCATAAATTTAAGGCATTACAAAAAGTTTATTTAATGTGATGTTCAAATATAATAAGAAC
>NW_015731909.1:0-331 GCF_001515625.1 Sinocyclocheilus rhinocerous
CATGTTGTGTTTAAATGAATTCAGTTTTATTTATATTCATTAATTCAGTATAATACAGGGGTTCTCAACTCTGGCCCTCGAGGTCCACTTTCCTGCAATTTAGCTCCAACATTGATCAAACACACCTGCCAGTACCTTTCTAGTGATCCTGAAGACCTTGGGCCCTATTTTAACGATCTAAGCGCATGGCGCAGGTGCACTTAGGGCATGTCCAGATCCACTTTTGCTAGTTTAACGATGGGAAAAACGGTCAGCGCACCAAGCGCATGGTCCAAAAGGGTTGTATCTATTCTCTTAATGAGTAATGGATGTGTTTTGGGCATAACGTGCA
>NW_015731910.1:0-331 GCF_001515625.1 Sinocyclocheilus rhinocerous
CTTGTTCCTCACTCCTTGTTCCTCGCTCCTCACCGTAGGCGCAACATGACAGGATTACTACTCAAGACTAATGTAATCATTATCTTCATTTATGAAATGGTTTGCACTAAACCTGCTGTATTCAACTGAGTACATGAGGAAAGCTTCAGATGCAGAAGTTCCACAACATAATACTCAAGAAACTCAGTTTAGAGCAGTTTGGAATTAACAGCCAATATATAAGATATATAAATGAATATATTATTTTTTTTATTATTATTTCATAAGTCTTGATGCTGATATATTGCTGTACATTCTAAACCTCACAGGTGCTCAGGAGGAGGCAGTAGAA
>NW_015731911.1:0-331 GCF_001515625.1 Sinocyclocheilus rhinocerous
CTTTGAATTGTATTTCTTTAAGATTTCTCTGAAACACCCTTAAAGCATTAAAATCAGTTAGAGGTATTCTGCTAAAAGCAAGGGTCTTCAACAGAGCATGCCAATTATTGTTTGTTCGAACATAGATTTTTGTGAAAAAAAGTGAACAAAATATGCATTCAACTATATTATTATAAGCCAGTAATACAATGCTACACTCACGTAAATACAATTTCTGTTCTCGCCACGGAATAAAAAATAAAAAAGGTAATTGCAGTTCTGAAAAAAAAGTTAGAATTGCAAGACAAACTTGGAATTGCGAGAAAGAAAGTCAGAACTGTGACATATTAAC
>NW_015731912.1:0-331 GCF_001515625.1 Sinocyclocheilus rhinocerous
GTGCCTAAAGTTTTGAATTTGGGTTTGACCACCGCCAGTAGAAAGTCCAATCAAGTTGTGGTGGAGGTGGGCGAGGAGATGGTTAAAACGGGATGCGGAGGGCTGCATGTGTACGAGGACGCGCCGGTTGTGTTCCTGGAAATGGACCTAACGCGGATTTTCGAGTGGTGGCTGGGGGCGGAGGGAGGCCGGCTCAGGGTCCGAATCATGCCCGAGCGGAAAGCACAGGTCCCGGGGAAAGAGAACAAGTACTCTGCTGCCATTAGAGCTTCGGACGCTCGCCTCTTCCTACACATAGCCTCAAGTGGTAAGAATTCAACTTTGCTATATT
>NW_015731913.1:0-331 GCF_001515625.1 Sinocyclocheilus rhinocerous
CTAAATCAAGAAAAACTGTGACAACGTCTCCAAGATGCTTGAAGAAACTCACCTGCAAAACTACCTGCAAGTGTACCAAGGACAAAAGCTGTTCAAACGCAAAGGGTGGTCACAGCAAACTTTGATATGATTTAGTTAATAGAAGTTAATAGTTAAATTACATCTATTCATAACATTATTTTTGCAAGCATCCTAAATTTACAGCATTTTTACAGAAGTGCCTAAATGTTTTCACAGTACTGCAGCTTTACAGGGGTGTTTCTTCAAGCATATTGGAGAGGTTGTCACTGTAACGGAAGAGGTCTGACACAACAGGTTAGTATATATAAAA
>NW_015731914.1:0-331 GCF_001515625.1 Sinocyclocheilus rhinocerous
ATGAAAGTGGCCTCCATCACCGAGCAGGTCTTGACTCTGGTGAACAAGCGTCTCGGTCTGTACCGCCACATGGACGAAGTTGTGAACCGCTACAAGCAGTCCCGCGATACCGGAGCACTGAACAGCGGCCGCAAGACCCTGGAGGCCGAACACCGCACCCTCACCAATGACATCACTGCACTACAAGCCCGTCTCAAAGCAGAGGGCTCCGATCTGGCTGAAAAAGTAGAGTCTTCAAAAAGCCCAACATCTTTCAAAATGCCGCTGCAAGCTCTAAATGTTTGCTGTGTCTCCATCTGCAGGTTGGTGAGATACAGAAGGTGGACAGCCA
>NW_015731915.1:0-331 GCF_001515625.1 Sinocyclocheilus rhinocerous
GTGAGCACATTTTCAACTACTCCTTTAAGCTTCCTCTATCATTTATATAATTAACTCCATTAATAATCCAGTATTCCATAAGTACAGTAAGTTGACAATGCACACAGAATTATCTGATGGTGTGTACTGCCACCTTGTGGTAGAAAAGATGAAACACCCTGATACTGTAAACTATCATTAAAAATACAGTGTCTTACCTGCAGACCTTCAGCGCAAAAAGAGCCTCGAACAGATGGATGCCCCACGTCAGAAACCATCTGAAACACAGCAAACATCATCAGCATCGGCTCTGAGCTCAGCGTGTGAATGCCGGCGCTCACTCACCCGTAAT
>NW_015731916.1:0-331 GCF_001515625.1 Sinocyclocheilus rhinocerous
ACATGAGGTGATCCGGTCCCTTCAGCAGTCCGCTGAACAAGATGAAATCCCTCACTTCCGCTTCATCGAGATCAATGGCATGAAAATGACGGACCCACACCAGGCTTATGTACAAATACTGCAGGTCTGTATGCTGCCTCCTCCCCTATAATTTTGACATAATTTCATCCTTTTTATAGTCTTATATAGTATTTTATGTGAATTTATGCTCTGGTAGAAACTGACTGATCAAAAAGCAACACCTGATCATGCAGCCGCACTACTGGAGAAACGCTTCAGCGCTCCCGCACCCAAAAAAGAGACAACTGTGCTTCTAGTAGACGAGGTGAGA
>NW_015731917.1:0-331 GCF_001515625.1 Sinocyclocheilus rhinocerous
ATGGTGTCGACTACCCAAAATGCAATCCGCAATGACGTAGTTTCCTAAGCTCTATACTAAATTATGCAATATATAATATGCATGTTGTCTTAAACTTACTGCTGCTAGGGGTAGCCCAGTGCTGTCAAAAGTCCCGGTACTTCGGTACCAAGTCGGTTCTAAAAAATGAAAACGTTACAGTACCAGGTTTTTTTAAATACACAGCAAAATCCCTGGTGTTAAATTAACACTGTCTATATGGGTTGACACTAAAAGTAACACTGAAGCAGTGTTAAAGTTAATGAGGTAATTAGGTGATTAATTAAGTGATGATTGACCATTATTGAAGACA
>NW_015731918.1:0-331 GCF_001515625.1 Sinocyclocheilus rhinocerous
AACTGCATTATTTATTCAGATGTTTTGTGGTTCCACTTGAGAGCAGCTGTTTACAGACTTTGTGTAGCCTTTCTTCATGCTCAATTAGCACTGAGCTACGGTACATGAATGACAGCATTAATTAGACTATTGTAAGAAGTTACACAGACGCTTAAGGGTATGTTCACTAAAAACGGATCTCTTTAGTCACCTCCTTCTCTTCCAGCTTAAATGGATTTATTAACTGTTAATGTTTCTGGAAACAGTTGATAATTGTATATTTAATTACAATTGATAATTGTAATCTTAGGGATACACCGAATGTTCGGCAACCGAAATTATTCGGCCGAAA
>NW_015731919.1:0-331 GCF_001515625.1 Sinocyclocheilus rhinocerous
TAATTATGAGTTTAGATCTTGCAATTCTGACATTTATAAACGTGCAATTCTGAGAAGAGAAGTCGGATATAAACTTGCGATCCCAAGAAAAAAGTCATAACTGAGTTAAAAGGTCTTAATTACCTTTTTTATTCCTTAGTCGAAAAAAAAACTGAATTACGAGATGTAAACTCAGAATTTTGAGGGAAAAAAGTGAATTACGAGATATAAACTCAGAATTGCGAGGGGAAAACGTCTAAATTCTGACTTTTTAATTTTTTAATTGTCAGAATTGTGAGCTGAAAAGTCGCAATAACCTTTTTTTATTTTTCATTCCGTGGTGGGGAAAAAA
>NW_015731920.1:0-331 GCF_001515625.1 Sinocyclocheilus rhinocerous
CCAGAGAAGAACTGCGGTAGGTCAGCCAATATTCACTCATCAGCATCCACTACAGACCTAGAAGATAAAATCAAGACAGAAGATTACTTTTCAAAAATAACGTGGTATGTTCCACAACCACAAGTTTGTTCTCCCTGGAATTACAAAATCATTTTTGATACTGCCATTTCCACGGAGTACCATCAAAATACAAATATGACACTTCATTTAAACTAAAACATACAGGGCTGAACAACAAGGATGTCCTGCTGTCCCAGGGTCAGTGGGAGTATTTCGGATTGGTTCCCTGTCATTTGCCCTATTAGGTCAGTGCAATATCTTATATTTTTAA
>NW_015731921.1:0-331 GCF_001515625.1 Sinocyclocheilus rhinocerous
AAAAAACAATATTTTAAACATGTGGCTACAAAGAGAGATATCTATTTTTGAATTCTTATACAAAAAACAGATGCATTTTCTAGGCTGATTTGTCATGCATACTATTGAATTATTTCTCATATGGATAAAGGATATTAACTAGATCAGTATTTAAAAAAAAATAAGTAGTAGTAGTTATTTCTCTAGCACACATAACTGTACACCATGAACTGAAGAGAAGGTGATTTATCAGAAATACATTTAATTCAAGTAACAATAACAAAGCTATCTATTCTTAAAAAAAATGAATATTAAACACTTATGCAGTCCTGTTTGGTGAAATCACACACTT
>NW_015731922.1:0-331 GCF_001515625.1 Sinocyclocheilus rhinocerous
ACATTGTGTTTCATCTTGGAATTTCAAATCAATTATCATAGCACATGTGAAAATCAACAAGACTCTTCTTTTTCAGTGCACCCCACACTACCCACACATAAGTA
Organism: Sinocyclocheilus rhinocerous; assembly: GCF_001515625.1. Taxonomy (NCBI): domain Eukaryota; kingdom Metazoa; phylum Chordata; class Actinopteri; order Cypriniformes; family Cyprinidae; genus Sinocyclocheilus; species Sinocyclocheilus rhinocerous. Next base: position 105 of record NW_015731922.1, read on the forward strand.
GATGTTGACTTGTGCAGTCACCATTGGAGCATCGCTGTCTGTCAGTATAGTAATGCCAATAGACACTGGCATCTTTCCTGACCCTTTGGTTGTTGTATGGATCACATCTTTCAAACTGGCATACAGTTATGTACCCAAATGCCTGACTTCCACAACAACATATTCTTCATCACTGCCCTTCATCACCCTCATTGCTTCTATCCTCCTTGGTCCTCAACAACTTGTTT
>NW_015731923.1:0-331 GCF_001515625.1 Sinocyclocheilus rhinocerous
TATCAGCAGCCATCCCCTGCTCAAATAATTAACCTGCTACACTACATATAGAGAGGCAAGAAAATAAAAAGGTTGCCTGGAGATTCTTCACGGTTTTCCTCTGAAAGACAACGGGACAATTAAAAGGGGAGCGCACTCTGAGCCCGGATCCTAAATAATGTGCTTGTAAGTGAATTTAGGTGCGAGCTCTTGGGGATTGTCAAATCAAGCACACGTCGTGGCGTGGCAGATTGCTTTCTCAAGGCCGGGGGAAGATGTCATTTTGCAGGTGAATCAAACTGCAGCATTTAAAGACCTTCCCCCCTGACATTTGCCTAGCATGACTGGCCCA
>NW_015731924.1:0-331 GCF_001515625.1 Sinocyclocheilus rhinocerous
TATGATTTCAATTAATTAGATATGCGTTTTGATTACTAAAATGTAATTTAACCATTAAAACGGAGTCTAGACAAATTTAAACAGAAGGAAAAAATGGAATCCATTAACATTTAAACTGAAAAACGGAATTTGGGGGGGGTCAGGTCAGAGTTTTTGACCTGAGAAAGTTTCTTTAAGCAGGCATTCCTTCACCCGATTGGTCCGTCGCACGTGGAAAGCCTTCGTGATCTCCTGATTCATGAAGGCCTCGTTGTTGAGGATGTTGGCGACCATCATGCGCAAGTCAAACACCTCCAGCAGCTCAGCGATGTGTGCGATGTGCATCAGGTCC
>NW_015731925.1:0-331 GCF_001515625.1 Sinocyclocheilus rhinocerous
AATAATAATAATAATTGCAATGGCAGACAGTGATCCCAAAAAATTATTTGTACATTTACTGTACAAATTAGTGCACAACTACTAAAAAAAATGGCTGTGTTGTTGTGGACGTACACTGACACCTAGTGGTGTGGATGTAGCATTACTCAAACAAATATTTTTAGTTTGCAATGCCATTGTAGAAATTCAAGTTTCCAGGATATTATTTGGAAGTACCTTTTAAGGTATCTAGTAAATATTGGGTCACCAGTAAGATTTGAGATGATTTCTTTAAAAAAAAAAATGCATTGTATTTACCCAGTAACCTAGGCCATATACAGATTTAAGAAAA
>NW_015731926.1:0-331 GCF_001515625.1 Sinocyclocheilus rhinocerous
TATAAGTGTGTGTGTGTGTAATGACAGCTACAGATAAAGCCACAATAAGACCACAGAGCTAAATTGTCAATCCAGCTTGATGGATGATGGATGCTGCGAGGAACATAAGCATTCTTGTGCACTCTGACCGATGAGAGGACAGGTTTACTCGCATGTGACTTGCCTAAACACATTTTGCTATGAGTTAAACGTTGCCTTGTGAAAGCAAACGATCTGCAGGTCCAGAAGCACCCATAGTGTTGCTTAACCTGTAGGTTTTGATTAGAGTCTGGAACAGAAGCTTTACTTTACTTTTACTTTTAGTCATTTAGCAGACGCTGTTATCCAAAGC
>NW_015731927.1:0-331 GCF_001515625.1 Sinocyclocheilus rhinocerous
AATGTTCAGAGAACATTAAAAAGTAACATTCCTATAATGTTTAGAAATTTAAAAAAAATGGAATGTTGCTTTAATATTCACATAACCAAGACAAACATTTGAACAAGTTTGAGAAATAATTTCATAACCTGATTGTAACGTTACCAAAACGTTTGTTAGAACATCGTTTTATTAGCTCACTTAATATTTATGCTTTAATTTAATATTTATGTATTTGAATAACATATAAATATGATGCATATTTGTCAGTCATATGAAATGGGTCAGAATGTGTTTTAAACACACAACAACCAGATTTATATATTTATCATCAATAAATCCAAGTTGTTTC
>NW_015731928.1:0-331 GCF_001515625.1 Sinocyclocheilus rhinocerous
TGTAATGATATAAGCAGTTATTCACTTTAGCTGTCAGTGGTTTTATTGTTGTGGCTGATCAGTGTAGCCGTTTTATCAATAAAGATAAACCAACATGAACGTTTTTTTGTTGTTGTTTTGTATATTTCTGATTTTCTTTAACCTTATCATCCAATTACTTCTGTTTTCAAATCAAGAATTTTTCATTAGAATTACATAAACAGGGTTGTAGGATTCTTTTCTTGGACTTAAATCCAGCCAATGAGTTTTCCAGTAGAGGGTCTTGTTTGATCCCATTAGGATTGCCTTTGCGTTTGGGATTTTGTGATTATCATAATAGATTCAGTCTTTA
>NW_015731929.1:0-330 GCF_001515625.1 Sinocyclocheilus rhinocerous
TCTGTCTGTCTGTCTGTCTGTCTGTCTATCCATATATATTGTTCTAACTGTCTGTCTGGAAACAGCTGTGTAAAAAAATCTTTATTTTACTTTTATGTGCCACTAAGAAAGGAAATAATGACGACTTTCTTTTTGGGTGAACTGTTCCTTTAAATAGCTGAATTACTTTTCATCAGGAGAGGAAGCACCAGCTCATCTCTTATTGCGAATAATAAATCTATATTAGACAGGAGCCATTGGAAGGTCTGGTTCATTGAATGGAAAACGTTAAGCCTTAATCTGTTCTTGCTGTCCCACAGGCTTAATCAATAGCTGCAAGCTGTTATGCCA
>NW_015731930.1:0-331 GCF_001515625.1 Sinocyclocheilus rhinocerous
TCAACTCATCAGCTCATTAGTGAAGACTCCAAGACCTCAAATGTATGTGTCAGATAAGAGAGACACCAAAAACGTACAGTGTTGGGTTTCTCCAGGACCAGGATTGGGAACCACTGCACTGAAATTTCAATCATTAGGATTGATGAGGTTAGTTTGATGTAATAAAAGGGAATTAGTTCCATCCAATGTGCTCACAAGCTCACGTCTGCCTCCATCTTTGTGTTTTCAGCCTCCAGAAGAGATCTACTCCGCCGGTGACTCCATCGTCATCAAATTCCGCTCAGACGACACCATCAATAAGAAGGGCTTCCACGTGCGTTACACCAGCACC
>NW_015731931.1:0-331 GCF_001515625.1 Sinocyclocheilus rhinocerous
CCTCTATTGATGCAGCATTCTCTCCAACAATGTCCTTGTGTATGGTCAAGCAAAACATCAGGTTAAATATTATTTCTAAGAAAGAAAATAATGAAAATGTTTGCATCTTGCCACATGTAATAATGATAAATTGAAGAACAACACACTGGAAACATGTAGCACTGTAAAAAGATTATAAAAATATGCTTTCATCAAAGGCCTTGTAATTTGTTTGCAATTGCTTATAGTATTATCTATATCAAATATTGTTTATGTCATCAAGTGTTCTTTAACAAATAAATATTCGCTTGAGTGCTGTCCTTTTACTTTATTAATCGCTTGCTTTGCCGTT
>NW_015731932.1:0-331 GCF_001515625.1 Sinocyclocheilus rhinocerous
CCTCTGTGCCCAGGAAAATATTAATTTCATTTGTGCTACCATATAAAAACTATCTCATTTCATTCAGGTTATATTACAGTCCATAACAGAAAATAAGGTGTGGGTCAGAAAATGGTATGTTTATTAAATTCAATTCACGGCAAAATTGGTATTTTCATATTTGAGCGGAAAGTGAATGCAGTTCGTAGGTGGAAGATCGTTCTCCGAGATGGACAACGTCTTATTGCATCATTATCATCACCATCATGATCATCATTACTGTTTATGAGCTTGGTAATGATGTTAGGCTTGGTAATGGACCCTGCACCAACAAAAGCAATCGTAAAAATAC
>NW_015731933.1:0-331 GCF_001515625.1 Sinocyclocheilus rhinocerous
TCCAAACGTGTAGAACAGGAGGATGAATTGTAAAGTAGGCAGAATATCAAAGGTCATATCAGCCACAAGGCCAAACATTTCTATTATCCGTCCACTTTTCTGTCCAACCTCTGTAACTAAAACTGTAAGAAACATTTTTTATAATTAAGATCTGATTTGATTCAGTTTTGAATCATTATAATGGCAGTTTATCATGACACAATTAACAACAACAAAAACAGAAGCAGATGAACAGAATGAATCAGTGTGACTGTGAGAGTTTTTATACAAACATATATATTATCTTTATATTATAAACATATCAATAAATATAATGAAGTTATTCAGTAAC
>NW_015731934.1:0-331 GCF_001515625.1 Sinocyclocheilus rhinocerous
TATTTATTTTTAATTTTTGCATGATTTTATGTTTTTGCATACTTCCTGGTTTAGTTCAATGTCTGTTATAAGGAATAATAAATTACTTGATAAAATAAATACTAAACAAATTTTTTATTAAATTTAGTCATTAATTATTTTGTGTTACTTAATTTTCCTTTATTTGTTATTTTCTTTATTTTTCCCATGTGCATTTTGTTCCATACTTATTTATATATGTATTTATTTATTTCAAAATTTTGCAGGTTGGTCCTCCATAGGGTTCCCGGATCAGTTTTCCGTCTGCTGCGTTGTTTTTGTGGTGTAATGCTGCCATCTAGCGCCTGGTGTC
>NW_015731935.1:0-331 GCF_001515625.1 Sinocyclocheilus rhinocerous
TTCTGCCCCCTACAGACCATCGGCTGCCTGATCAGCTCAGACAACGTTAGTGAACACACTTACCCCTCCCCCCCCACCAAAAAAATAATTTAAATGTATCTTAACTGACTTCATATCTGTGCAAAAATACATTTTACAGTCAATTTGCTCAGTCAAGTTTAGAATATGTAATATTATTTAAAGTTTTTGAAACATTGTGCCAAATTTGTTTGAGCAGAACTACAGTAATATTGTCAAATGTTACTACAATTTTAAATAGCTGTTTTCTGTGTGAATATCTGTTAAAATAAGTTATTTCTGTGATCAAAGCTGAATTTTCAGCATCATTACT
>NW_015731936.1:0-331 GCF_001515625.1 Sinocyclocheilus rhinocerous
ATAATTAAACACTGGCGATAGGCCCTTCTCCATCTATTTGTCAGCGCATTCCATATTTCGAATCCTCATATTACATTTCTTAAATACTTTCTTTGGTATTTTGATTTCATGTTTACCATTCCATATTTTCCTGTGGGAACTCAACATAATGTGGCATCTCATGCAAATCCTCCCTTTTTAATTGCAGGACTGCACAGTGTTTGAAATGGAGGAGAAGATATTAGAAGTGGTAAGTCTTGCCGCAGTTATTTCAAACACAGCATATTTATCATTCAAGCATGCAAACGTCTCTCAGGTCAGAGATTCAGCTGTTATCTGTGATGCATTTGGG
>NW_015731937.1:0-331 GCF_001515625.1 Sinocyclocheilus rhinocerous
TCAAGCAATCCAACTGTTTTCAGCATATTAGAATGATTTCTGATCGTGACTCTGAAGATAATGGCTGCTGAAACTTTAGTTTTGCTATTTCAGGAATAAAATAAATTTTAAAATATATTAAAATAGAAAAAAAAAGCTATTTTAAATTATAATAGTATTTCACAATCTTACTGTTTTTACTGTATTCTTCTTTCAAAAATACCCAAAACGTTTGAGTGGAAGTAGTGCATGAAAAGTTGACAAATTTTCAAGTATGATAAAATATCAATCAATGTACTTTGCTATGTACAGTATCACAACAAGGTGACCTGCTTCATGCTGCAGAAAATCG
>NW_015731938.1:0-331 GCF_001515625.1 Sinocyclocheilus rhinocerous
TCTACAGTAGAACGAGAGGAAGAGTGGATAGAGTCTTCTTGATCCTGAAAATACTAGGCTAGATAAATCTCAGGGGAAATTGAGAGCTAAGCTTAAGTTTTCTCATTTGTCAAAAAAACAACAACTGAAAGCCTCTTGAAGCATCAGTAGAATGGGAAGTCAGACGAGCTTTTCTTAGCCAGTAACACTCAAGAAACACTAATGTTTAACGGAAGTGATGGGGAAAGGGAAAGTTCAGAGGCAGACTTACCCATTAGGCAAAGGTAGGCGACCGCCTTGTACCCCCCTATGGAGTCAATATAATGCCACTTATATATGCAAAATAATAAAG
>NW_015731939.1:0-331 GCF_001515625.1 Sinocyclocheilus rhinocerous
AAAAATGATTCATTTGTACAGTATCATAAATATGAACATTTTCAAAACTTCTAAGGGAATATTGCTATGGAAAAAAAATGTGACATTCAAAGAAAAAATATATTTCAATGCTTTGTTCGCTAGCAAACATAAAACATTTTCTCCCCTCTCATGTTTTTTCGTTCGTCTTTTTAATGTTAATGTTAATATAAATCATGCATTTTATGTGTGCAAGTTAACAGCCTTTCACTGGCAGTCCCTTATGAAAATAAACCATGTTCAACTACAGTATTTGTAGATTTCCATGGTTACCAGTAAACATATTTTAACCATGTGTAAACAAAAATATAAC
>NW_015731940.1:0-331 GCF_001515625.1 Sinocyclocheilus rhinocerous
TTAAACAACGTCAGATATACTCTGCTGTTCGGAGATAAATCAGGTGCAGTGGATTTATTGAGACACAACTGGGTTCCAAATGCTACTGTTCTTCATTAAGTAAAACAGGATTGATGTGAAAATCTCCCTCTCAATCATTATTCTGCACAAGGGCCTTAAAATGCAAGGCGGAGAGAGGAGCAAAGTAACAATTTCTCTTTTGCAATAATTACCATAATGGCACTGAAATTATGTCTGTTCATCAGCTTACAATTGTCAACCCATAATTCATGCCACATCACTATTTCAACTAGGGATGCACCGAATGTTCGGCAACCGAAATTATTTGGCC
>NW_015731941.1:0-331 GCF_001515625.1 Sinocyclocheilus rhinocerous
GACATGAACGTTTAACATTTCAGCATTATGGCATCATTTGTTATTGTGTTTTTCCAGTGAAGTTTAACGGAGACAAAACGAAGGACTCCTGATCAATTGCTAATGAAAGGTTTGCTTCCTTATCTATTTTGCTCACACTCTCACTCGCTCTTTAATTTGCTTGCTCATTTGCTGACTCACTTACGCATTATCTTACTTATTTACTTATTCATTAATTCACTCACCCAATCATATGTTCACTTATTGTCTTGCTCACTCTTTCATTCATTCGCTTTCTCAATCACTAACTCACTTATTTTATTACTAAATAGCTTGCTTATTCACTCCGTCA